>NC_037671.1:17678280-17771200 GCF_003255815.1 Theropithecus gelada
CTAGAACAGTACCTGGCATTTTAAAAAGTCCGTCAATAAATATAGGCAGTCTTTGTTATCTGAATCTAATCCTTCTCTGAAATTCTACCACAGAGTGAACTTTTGGACAGCAAGGGCTCATATTCTATTACATCAAAGAAAAAGATAATAATGCATTCTCTATATCACCTATATTCGTAATCACCCATAGGACAATCCACTGTGGATTTCTGCATGATATGATATAAGGCATTTAAAACACTAATTACCTAATTATTTGACATTTAGTGAGCTCATTAGGGGGTGTGTTTGTATGTAATATGCTATAGAACTGAAAGAATTACCTAAAGATACATCATGAATGCAAATACAATTACCAAAATGAATAAACATTTTAAACAATGATTTACTGAATGAAGAGTTACTTGTGTGAAAACTGGAAATCACTGTTACTGTTAGGACTGTGGAGAGAGCTAAATCAAAGTGAGCTGGGGAAAAAGCAAATGAAACCATCAATACCCAAGGTTCATCCATTTCCAGATCGAGGAATGCCCAACTCATTAGCAGGCACCTCCTCTTCTATGCATTCAGGATGCTGCAAGTGGATACAGGTCTGTGTATCTTGGTCAAAATCTGTAAATGAGGCAATGAGTTTTTTTTAACGACACTCAAAGTAGACATCTGTTCTAACGATGTGATTATATAATTTATTATCTATACAGAAATAATTTTGAACGTGAAAGAGAGAAAAATGAAATTATATATTTTTTAGATTATAAATGTTTTTATTTGTTTTTTATTATACTTTAAGTTCTGGGATACATGTGCAGAATGTGCAGGTTTGTTACTGAGGTATACATGTGTCATGGTGGTTTGCTGCACCCATCAACCCATCATCTAGGTTTTAAGCCCCGCATGCATTAGGTATTTGTCCTAATGCTCTCCCTCCCCTTGCCCCCCACCCCCCGACAGGCCCCGGTGTGTGATGTTCCCCTCCCAAAGTGTTCTCCATTGTTCAACTCCCACTTATGAGTGAGAATACGCAGTGTTCGGTTTTCTGTTCCTGTGTTAGTTTGCTAAGAATGATAGTTTCCAGCTTCATCCATGTCCCTGCAAAGGACATGAACTCAAAATTATATTTTTAAAGTATGCATTTATAGATTGATAAATTGGTTCTGTATAACAGTAGGTATATAAAATAGTTGTAGTCAAAAATTATCTTCAAAGGGAAAATCATTTCTAAAAATAAAAGTCAATGTATATTATAGTTTTTTTTTAAATTATAGGTTGATTTTCTTGAACATAAAAATAATATAAACAGAGGAGGCAAAAGAAAATGCATGAAATAACTGAAGCAGTGCATTATTTTGGTTCATAATTATTGTAATCAGTTTTAAAGTTATATCTATATTTGATATCATGTCACTGGTATCTTTTTTTTTTTTTTTTTTTTTAGGCGGAGTTTCACTATTGTCACCCAGGCTGGAGTGCAGTGGCGTGATCTCAGCTCACTGCAACCTCTACCTCCCGTGTTCAAGTGATTCTCCTGCCTCAGTCTCCTGAGTAGCTGGGATTACAGACGTGTGCCACCAAGCCCGGCTAATTTTTATTATTTTTTTAGTAGAGATGGGGTTTCACCATGTTGCCCAGGCTGGTCTCGAACACCTGACCTCAGATGATCCACCTACCTCAGCCTCCCAAAGTGCTGGGATTCCAGGCATGAGCCACCACTCCCAGGCCCGTCACTGGTATCTTTCTAAAGAAAGTATTTGTGATATATGTATTCGTAATTTTTTCATAAAATTACTTGCAGTCTTTTTCAAAGTTGAATTTTATAGTTTGTAAATTTGAAATTATTGATACTGTCAACTGACTCTTCTCAGGTGACCATAGTATTTTTAATAAAGAAAATACTCTTTCTACAAGTGCTGCAGCACCTTGTAAACTAAGAATGAATTCTGGTCAACAGAAGACATTCCCAGTTCTACTTTTTTTTTTCCTGAAGTATGTTAATATTTCAGTTCGGATCTTTTCACGGGCACCATCTTTTTGTCCCCATTGAGAGGAACTTTCACAAAAATTTTACAAGTTTTTACAAAACTCACTTTGCAAAACAAAAAAAAAACACTTTGTGTTTTTACAAAACACAAAGATTTTACAAAACTCATCAAACAAGTTGCCTCTATTTAGGATTTTTTTAAATGTTTTGCCAAATTTAGATGCTTAAAAATCACAGACCTCTGAATTTTACTCCATTCCAGTATAGAACATAAATTTATCCAATTAAATATAAAAGTTTCATCAAATTATCCTTCCCATAAATCAAGATATTTCATAACATAACTGTTTAATCTCAAATATAACTTATTTAATTTGTTCATCCTTTGGTTTTGTAGGTAGAAGGTTAGTTTTCAATAATTACATTTTCCTAAAAACTTCAAGAGCTGAAGTCTTTTGGCTCACGATTCCTTGACGACTTCATTAAAAATGACCGATCGGTTTTGAACAAAAAGCAAGCACAATTTAGAGGCCTCATGTTTTTAAAGAAAAGTAAAAGGTCATTGTATATTGTAGGACGCTTGAGCTGATTTACAAATAATCCTTCAAAGGTTCAAACATTTCTAAAATCTAAGAACATGCGGGGGGAAGAAAAAAGCACATACCACCAGGCTGCAGCGTATTTTTAATTCAACATCGTCTCTATCACAAATATTTTGTAGTTCAGTTTCTCTGTGTATAAATCAAAATACTTACAATGTTTGTCAACTATAGCTTCTATTTTGCTGGTAGACTATCACAGCTTGTTTGGATGCAATTATGAACTCTGAACGCACTACATCTAATTCCAAATATATTTCTGTTCCACAGATTTCTTAATTTAGTAATAACACTATTTTTCCCATGATTCTGCACTCCACGAAAATCTGTATTTATAGTACCTCCTCCATCTCAATTGTTGAATGTTTTAAGTAAAGTTACAAATTACAATGTTAGAGGCTATATCTTTGACAGGATGAACTTTCAAAAGCTTTCCTTTGAGTCCATGAATTGGGCTAAAAAAAAACATCAAACCATTATTTAAATGAACTGGTTTTCTCTAGAAGAAATGGATCTAAATCTGCACCGTTTAACTGTTTGTAAAATTCTTCTTCCACTGATGGAAACATTCCGTTAGTAGCTATCACTTTTCTTTCCCAATGGTCACAAGAAAGAGTGAAATTAAAATTAAGCAAAATGAATTTAGAAGAAAAAAATCACTACCTTAAAAGTCATGCTTCCAAGAGTGATATATAAACATAATTGCACATGTTAAATTATCAGCTCAGTCATAATCTTCCTAAAATAGCTACTAGTTTTTGAAATCGTTTTTTCATAACAATTTGTCTTCTGGGTGCACCTGTGGCCAGTGATATGACTACAGCCACTGAGTGTATGGGAAATGCTGACAAGCGTTTCTGCAAGTTGTACATTATCATCAACATTCTTGAGAAAAGATTATTTCATACTTAATTTTTTACGAAACATGAAACATGCACTTTTTTTTTTGTTTTGTTTTTGGTTTTTTTTTGTTTTTTTGAGACAGAGTCTTGCTCTGTCACCCTGTCACCAGGCTGGAGTGCAGTGGCACAGTCTCAGCTCACCGTAACCTCCGCCTCCCCGGTTCAAGTGATTCTCCTGCCTCAGCCTCCCGAGTAGCTGGGACTACAGGTGCCCACCACCTCACCTGGCTAATTTTTGTATTTTTAGAAGAGACGTAATTTCACCATATTGGCCAGGCTGGGCTTGAACTCCTGGCCTTGTGATCCACCCGCCTCGGCCTCCCAAAGTGCTGAGATTACAGGCATGAGCCACTGCGCCCAGCCTTAAACATGCACTTTTTTTTTTTTTTTTTTTTAGCTCAATGCTGCTGAAAAGGATTTGGCTTTGCACAAAGCAAAATTAGAAAAAAATAAAAAAAGTATTATTACAATAAGGTAAACACATGGGTTGTAGATGTATAATATATATTACACGACAAACTACTGAGGTAGCAACTGGAGAGCATTCAGACCATCCTGTTTGCGCTCCACAGTGGCACTTTGGACCTCTATTTCTCATGCGTGTTTCACATACACCAAACCTAAGACATCTCATGTTTCCCTGTGAAAGCAATGACTCCGTGTCCTGGTGGCTCTACCATCTCTGAGAGGCAGAGGTTCGGGCCATGGACATTGGGGCCAGAGGGACAGCACCTATAACTTAGACCAGAAGGAGTTCATTGTCCCTGGCCGCTGGGTTCTGAGTGAAACAGACTCTCCCTCGGAGCCCTCACCTGAAATCTCTTCATCATGTGATATTGGACATGTTACTCAACCTTAACGTGCCTCAGTTTCTTCATTTGGAAAACAAGCATGATATTTTTCATCCTTAAAAAGGCATGGAGTAGCGATACATGCTACACCATGAAGAAACCTCAGAAACATAAGGTTTAGCTAAGTGAACGAAGCCAGACACAAAAGGTAACATGTGATATGCTTTCATTTCTATGACATGTCCAGAACAGCTAAATCCACAGAAACAGGAAGCAGATTGTGGTTGCCAGGGGTAAAGGAGAGGAGAATGAGGAGTCAACTGCTTAATGGGTGTTGTAGGTTGAATTATGTTCTCCCAAAAAGATGTGTTGAAATTCTAATCGTAAGTACCTCAGGATTGGCATTATTTGGAAATAGGGTTTTATGGAGGTAATCAAGTTAAAATGAGGTCACTAGCGTGGTCCCTAATCTAATATGACTGGTGTCCTTGTAAAAAGGGGAAATTTGGACAGAGACAGATGAACAGAGGCAGAGGGAAGACAAGGTGCACACACACAGAGAGAACACCATTGGGAGATGGAGGCAGAGACTGGACTGATGCCGCAGGAAGCCAGGGCTCACCACGATTGCTGTTCACACCAGAAGCCAGGAAGAGGCGAGGAAAGATTCTACTCAGAGGCTCAGGGAGCATGGCCCTACAGACACCTTGATTTCAGACTTCCAGCCTGTAGAACTGTGAGATAATATGTTTCCACTGTTTTAAGCCACTAATACAACGAATACAGGGTTTCCTTGTGGGGGTGATGAAAATATTCTGGCACCTCACAGAAGTAGTGGTTGAACAATGTTGTGAATGTATTGCATGGTGTTGAATTGTTCATTTAAATGGTTAACTTTATGTTAAGTGGATTTCAACTCAGTAAACTCATACATGTGCACACATACGTATCATATCATCTAGTGTGGTAGTGTGGTGTTGCAAGTATTCAATGAGTCAACTCATAGGAATTTACAACAGTCCCTGAGATACAGTAATCCCTCAATAAGTGTTAGTTAGTATTACTATTTTCAAGACTCTCTCTCCAAACTTCCCACCTCTAGCCATCAAATAATCAGATAGCAGCAACTAATTCCCTCAGCTGTTTTCCTTTTATGCAGAGCATTTTAGCTCTCTCCTGCCAGAGATAATATATAAACTTATATTTTTATATATTATATATTTGTGTATTATATATATTTTTATATATTATATATAAATACATATTATGTATTACATATTTATATATTATATAGTAAATATTTATATATTATATATATAATTTTTATATGTTTTATATATTATATATATAAAGGGGAGGTTATTAAGTATTAATGTACAGGATCACAAGGTCCCACAATAGGCTGTCTGCAAGCTGAGGAGCAACGAGAACCAGTCTGAGTCCCAAAATTGAAGAACTTGGAGTCTGACGTTCAAGGGCAGGAAGCATCCAGCACTCACAGGAGAAAGACGTAGGCTGGGAGGCTGGGCCTGTCTCATCTCTTCATGTTTTTCTGCCTGCTTTACATTTGCTGGCAGCTGATTAGATGGTGCCCACTGGATTAAGGGTGGGTCTGCCTTCCCCAGCCCACTGACTCAAATGTTACTCTCTTTTGGCAATACCCACACAGACATACCCAGGATCAATATTGAATCCTTTAATCCAATCAAGTTGACACTCAATATTAACCATTACACCATGTAAGTACTAAGTCTGATATGTCTTCTCTTCACATCCACTGGCCCATCAAGTCATTTTCCCAAGAGTTTCACAGCCGCAAGATGAATGATACCCTGCTCACGGCCCAACCTTCTCCACCAGCTATTCAGAAACTAGCTTTGGCTAAATTTATAAAAATGGCAATAATTTCATCCCAACCCACTAGAGTCTGTGTGTGAAAATGAACCCATTTCACTACTACCAAAGGACAAGCAGTTTCAGTTATCCTCCTGCCACTAACAGGCCATTCTCTAGGCTGTGATGACAAAGCCAGCAAGGCCAGTTGCCCATGTGGAAATCAGACACCCAACCCAGGGCACTGGGTTCCAACTGAGTGGATTTACTGTCCTCTACTTGGCTCATTACATGATGAAAAAACCCAAGTGGATGGACTGTTGATCTATTAAAATGGTTTAAGACTCAGAAGAACTAAGAATCAAGACTTTGATGCTAGAGAATTAAAAAACACAGAAAAATCACTTGAGAACTTGAATGTCTTCTTGCTTTTCACCCCACTCTTGAGAGTTACAGAAGAGAAAGATAGAGAGCTTTGCTAAGTGTGGAGAAAGCAGCTTTGGAGAGATCTGGTACTTTGTACAAGTGGGAAATTGATCATAGGAGGAAAGGAAAGGAAGAAATTGCCCAAGGAAACCAGAGCAATAAGAAGGAAAAACTCGAGGAGACATGTTAGACCACAGCAGCCGATTTGAATCAAGCATGACATAGATTTGGGGCAGGCATTTTTGAAAAGATATGCCTCAAATTGTATTTCACAAAATTGCTGTCAATGCCCTACAACTTGTCGTAACATGCTGCATCTTCAGGAAAACTCTTTTGTATTATTAATATTTTATTGTTTTTATAGGAGTGAGTATGTAGGAGTGAAATCGTATGGGCAAGCTCTTTACCAGGCATCGAGGTGGCAGCTCAAAGGACTAGTCTGAATGATTCCATTACAAGCTAGATGAATACTTATACCTCAGATGCTTTCTCCTTCATAAATATTTTCTCTGGTGTCTCCGTGTTCTTCCCTATCCATTTAGGGATCAGTTAACCCTATAATCAAACACTATTGCTCAAGCCATGGAAACAGACAGTGTTTCGCAAACAACAGCAAAAGGAAGAGAAATACATCCAACATGCTCTTCTTATCACAATATTAGCAGGTTCCTGAGGAAAGACTTCTCCCTCACTTTGATCTGCTGAGATTACCAGAAAAATAGAGGCTATACTTAGAAAGAAAAAAAGAAACCTTACTATAGAATAGGCCAAGTGAGACATTTTATGAGTCAAACAAATAATGACGATGATAAAAAAAAATAATTAAAATAATTGCAGCCAACATTTATGGAGCACACAGGCCAGGCCTTGCACTGAGTGGTCTATGTGATTTATCTCACATAATCCTTCCAGCCACCCTATAGGGTAAATGTCATTATCCCCATTTCACAGATGAACTAACTGAAACTCAGAAAACACTGCCAAGTTCATAAGCTATTAAGTGGAGCCAGCCCTCCGATTCAGGTTTATCTGATTCTAAAGTCCGTGGTGTTAATTACAATGCTCCTTGCCAAAATGAAAGTTTTCACATGCCCAAGGTAAACGCTACCAATCCCCTCCCAGTGGATGCTTACTCTTTTTGTGGAAGGATGCAATTTTTACTGCAAATAATCTGTAGCTCACATTGCTGGCATCCCAGTATGGCCAGGTCTGCTGCCCTGGAACCAAGAGGTCATTTTCTTCTTCCTAACAACCTAAGCAAAGCACACTTGGTCTTTGGGCTTAAAAAAAAAAAAAGGCCAGGAGACATAAACAGGTGAATATAGTTATTGCAAAGACAAATAATAAAAATGGAGCCCCTGAATGTATTGGAAGGGAAAAAGGAGTGCCCTGCAGTCAAGACATAATTGCTAGAGAGCTAAAGAGAAGAACAAGAAGGGAGAGAAAAGCCAAAAAAAAAAAAACTCAAAGCACAAAATAAAGGCAGAGAAAAGTAAATGCTTTTCTTGGATAATTAAAACTGGGGTCTTACAAGATATGAAGTTAGATGCTTGGTGAATTATGTTTCTAATTCCTCTTCCTAAGTGCCATAGGCTAGAGACAGCCTCCCAGGTATTAATGAAAAGGCCACAGCATGGTGCCCTAAATTCACTGCGGTGTGCCAAACCTAACAAAATAAGCTCCAAAAACCCAGGAAAATGGCAACGTCAATTCCTTTGATCAGTTGATTTCTTCTTAATGGCAACTGTTCTCAAACTGACATCTCTCCCCCCACCCCCACTACCAATGCCATCACACACATGCACTGCACAGCACATACACAGAGAAGGGGACAATTCTAAGAATCTTTCCTGGGGGGGTTGCCTTGTCTTTGAAAAGTGCTTTATTACTCTTAGTCAAATGTAAAACTACATCATTGTCTTGCTGCTGAACTAAGGCCTCATGACTTGTCACACCTAGCAAGGCTGGAGCAGTTCCAACACTTAGACCGAAATGAAGGGGCAGCCCAAGACAACAGAATCCTCCTTCTGTTTTGGGGCAGCTTTTGTTTCATTCCACATTTCTCAGGCAGGAGTCCCCCCAACCTTTTTGGCACCAGGGATCGGTTTCGTGGAAGATAGTTTCTCCATGGACCAGCTGGTGGTGGGGGATGGTTTCGGGCTGATTCAAGCGCACTGCATTTATTGTATACTTTACTTCTATTATTATTACATTGTAATATAAATTGAGATAATTATACAACTCACCATAATGTAGAATCTGTGGGAGCGAGCCCTGAGCTTGTTTTCCTGCAACTAGCTGGTCCCATGTGGGGGTGATGGGAGACAGTGACAGGTCATCAGGCGTCAGATTCTCATAAGGAGCACGCACCCTAGATCTCTCGCATGCAGTAGGGTTCACCTTCCTTTGAGAATCAAATGCTGCCACCAATCTGTCAGGAGGGGAGCTCAGGGAGTAATGCAAGCGAGGCAGACTGGCTGTAAAAACAGATGAAGCCTGGCTCACCCACCTGCCCACCACTCACCTCCTGCTGTGTGGCTCGGTTTCTAACAGGCCACGAACTTGTACCTGTTAGTGGCTTGGGCGTTGGGGATGCCCGTTCTAAGTGGATAAAGAGCAGGAGTGTTAAAGGCCAGTACCGCTTCACACCCTGTTTCCTGATGCTGGGTCTTCCTTCCTCAGAATCTTCAAATCTCTGCACTCATCTCCTTCCAAAACTTCTCTCCAACTAGGTCTAAGGCCTGCTCAGACTCTGCTGGTGGAGATGTGAATTAGTACCATCTTTGTAGAAAGCGATTTGGCAATGTGTATCAATAATATCCTCTTCTGTGAACCACACAAAAGTACAATACATACAAAGATTTATGCACAAAAATGCTAATTACAGAATCATTTAAAACTGGAAGGAAAAAATACAGTGCCCGATTATGGGAGAATGTTTGGGTAAATAATAATCTACTTATTTATGTAAAGATATTTTTGTCATTAAAAGCAATTATAATAGGCTAAAAGTAAAAAATAGCTATGAATTCATTTACAGTATAAACTCAACTATACAAAATACCACCCACAGAATGAGGGAAAATGCTACTTGTAGTTAGCTCTGGGTGGTGGAATTATGTTTATATGCACAAGAATAAAGGAAATAATATTTTTCTCTTAGGCATGTTTTCCTTTATTGTCCAAGTTTTCTATATTGAGTATTGATTCTTTTTTTTTTTTTTTTTTTTTTTTTTTTTTTTTTGAGACAGAGTCTCACTCTGTCACCCAGGCTGGAGTACAGTGCCACAATCTTGGCTCACGGCAACCTCCGCCTCCTGGGTTCAAGCAATTCTCATGCCTCAGCCTGCTGAGTAGCTGGGATTACAGGCATGTGCCACCACACCCAGCTAGTTTTTGTATTTTTAGTAGAGGTGGGGTTTCACCATGTTGGCCAGGCTGGTCTCAAACTCCTGGCTTCAAGCCATCCACCCAGTGCCGTGAGCCACCTTGCCCGGCCAGGCTGTTGGCGTCTTTTTTTTTTTTTTTTTTGAGATGTAGTCTTGCTCTGTTACCCAGGCTGAAGCGCAATGGCACTATCTCGGCTCACCGCAACCTTCGCCCCCTGGTTCAAGAGATTCTCCTGTCTCAGCTTCCCGAGTAGCTGGGATTACAGGCGTGCGCCACCGCGCCCGGCTAATTTCTTTGTATTTTTGTAGAGACAGGGTTTCACCATGTTGGCCAGCCTGATCTCGAACTCCTGACCTCAAGTGATTCAACTGCCTCGGCCTCCCAAAGTGCTGGGATTACAGGTGTGAATGGTGTCTTAAAGGCAACAAATTGCAGTATTTAAGAGTAGTCTTGAGTCAGAAGACCCCATCCCAGACACACTCGGGACTCCCCCAGAGCTGCCACTTAAGAGCTACGTGACTTTGGTCAGGCTACTTAACATCCCTAAAACCTCAGTTCCCTCAACAGTAAAATGTTGATTTTATTGATATGAGGATTAAATGGTTTAATATAGGGAAACAGTGGCACCAGGTCAATGTTCAGCAAATACCCATTTTTCTTAAACATTTATGGAGTGCCCATAGTATGCCAGGTTGAATGTCAACCTGTGGGTGGTATTTTGTATCCACCACTGTGGATACAAAGGTAACTGAAACTGGCTTCTTATTCTTGAGGGGGGAAAATAGACATGTAAAGAGATACTGTCGTTCTTCAGTATCTGTGGGTGATTGGGGCAGCATCTGTGGATACTCAAATTCCTTAAATAAAATAGTATTTGCATATCGTCTAGGCACAGTACCCATTTATATTTTAAATTATCTCTAGATTATTTAAAATGCCTAATACAATGTAAATCGTTTTTTCTACTGTATTGTTTTTTATTTGTATTTCTTATTGTTATATTGGTTTTTTTACTGTTTGGAGGTTTGTTCCTGAATATTTTCTATCCAAGATTACGGAACCCGTGGATGCAGAACTCACAGATACTGAGGTCAACGGTAGTCACAATTCCATGGGATAAGTTCTGCAGGGAAGAGAGATACGAGATTCTGCAGGAACACTGAAGAGAGTCCCTAACTCTGGCAAGTCAAGAATTTTCACTACCACTGGAATTAGAATCCCTCAAATAGTGTTAGATCCAAATGTCACTTCATCTTCATATATTTTAAGTGACTCAGTGAGAAGTGAGTGTCTATCTGCAGGGTAACTGGCCCCATAGGAAGGAGGTGGCAGCCACCTTTGATCTTGTCTCTAGAACATTCTGTAATTTGCAGATTGCGCTCATCTGCACCATCCCAATTTATTCTCACAGGACACTTATAAGACTAGTGATTTTTCATTATGGCTTGGAGAGGTAAAGTGGGCTGAAGGTCACTCAACTGAATAAAGAACAAAGATAAGACACAAACCTGGGTGCTGTGGGAGAGAACTTGACGTCAGCAGAGATGCTACTGAAAGGACTTCTCTGTCAGAAGATGCTCATGTTTTCATTCATTCCACAATTTCTACTACTGTTTTAGAAATGGGGTCACAGGAGGAAGAGGAAGGGGGAACTAAAGAAGATCTAAAAAGGGAATTTTAAGCAAGCCAAACCTATGTTTGTCTACACAGTAACATTATGATCTGAAAGATATGTTCTCTGGAAACATCCTATTTGACAAATGAATCTTCCACACTGTGATGGGGGCAAAAGGGCGTTGGTGCCCCAGTGAACTGGTAGACAGTTGGAGAAGGCCAGACAAGAGAAAGAGTTTGGACAAGCTACCCCTAAAAATTCACCCTTGATGCAGGAATTCTGGAATGAGGCACAGGCTACTTACTTCCTGACCGAAGGATCATTGATCCTATACTTCTTCATACCTCCTAACTCAGGCTTGTAACTGCTGACTACCTTTGAGCCTATCATTCACCCCTGAGAGTTTCTTATGTGCACAGAGCTATTGAGAAGTAGCACTGCAGTCTAAATAAAATAGCAATGAGCTTGGAGACCAGTGACCTGAGATCAAATTTAGTTCAACTATTTATTAGTTGCGTGACTTAACAAATAGCTTTCCCTTCTCTGGGCTTTAGCTTTCTCTTTCATAACATTGAAATAATAATGCCTACCTCTTAAGGTTGTTGGGAGATTAGATGAAATGCATTGTGTAATTTGAAGCACTCAGCAAAATGATTTGGCTCGTAAATAATATTACTCGCTCTTCTGAATAAAATAATGGATTCTTGGCGATACTTAAAACTACATCATCGGCCAGGCGCGGTGGCTCATGCCTGTGACTCCAGCACTTTGGAAGGCTGAGGCAGGTGGATCACCTGAGGTTGAGACCAGCCTGACCAACATGGAGAAACCCCATCTACTAAAAATACAAAATTAGCCGGGCGTGGTGGCACATTCTTTTATTCCCAGCTACTCGGGAGGCTAAGGCAGGAGAATCGTTTGAACCCGGGAGGCGGAGGTTGCGGTGAGCTGAGATGACGCCTTCGCACTCCGGCCCGGACAACAAGAATGAAACTCTGTCCCCCCCGCCAAAAGAAAAAAAAAAGAAAGAAAGAAAGAAAAAACTACGTAATCAGCATCGCAGATGAGTCATGTGTCAAGGGTTACATGTTCCTGGCTGCTCAGCACAAGCCAGTCAGTTGGATCATTGCAAAAGCCACTAACAGACATTTTCCACTGGAATTGGCATTACCATAAAAGGAAGAGTTTCCTTTTTATTCAACTCCCCTGGCCTTCACCCAACTAGATGGATTAATCCACTGTTTTGAACATCTAGGTCAATAATTATCGTCATAGAAAATTGAAAGCTGCCATAGGATAAAAATAAATCTCTACTAAAACCTACATTTCTGTATAGAATCTGTGATCCTGTGAATTGCTCTTGATCAACACATTCTTCCATTGCCAAAATGGGCCTTCTTCATACAATAACAGCCAAGCAGACGCTTAACGATTTCACCAACCATGATTCTGTGAAGTGATTGTCATGAGTGATGAAATATGATTAGCAAATTACAGCTCTGGTGTTTTATTTTAAGAGAATATAAAAAAAAATGAATGGATTGAGCTGTTTTGCATTTTTCAGTGGAATCATTTAAAAGGAGTGGGTAATGGAGAACTCAACACTGATGGCTAAAAGAAAAGGCACAAATAATTTTGCCACTTCACAACCTATCAACATAATTCATCTTTGTCTCCTGTCCTGAACTGTTGTGTAATGTTGCTGCTACGTGGTTAAACAGCTGCTATTTATTTCTGGCATCTTTAATTTAATTCTGGATAAACTGACCTGAAATTTTAAAAAGTTATTATATATCTTTCTTTCCCTTTTTTTTTTTTTTTTTTTCTTGAGGTGGAGTTTGTTCTTGTCTGCCAGGCTGGAGCGCAATGGCACAATCATGGCTCACTGCAACCTCCGCCTCCCAGGTTCAAGCAATTCTCCTGCCTCAGCCTCCCGAGTCGCTGGGATTACAAGCGCCTACCACAATGCCCAGCTAATCTTTTTTTGCGTGTGTATTTTTAGTAGAGACTGGGTTTTGCCATGTTGGCCAGGCTGGTCTTGAACTCCTGACCTCAGGTGATCTGCCCGCCTTGGTTGCCCTCCCAAAGTGCTGGGATTACAGGCATGAGCCGCCACACCCGGCCAATTATTCTATATCTAAATGTGTAAAAATGACAGCCTCATCATGAAGTTTCACATTGTGTTTTCTTTGTAAATTAGGTCACTTATAACAATATCTCTGGGACTTGAGCAATGAACTAAACTCCTCCTGTAGGTACAGGATGTTCCCTGTCTTAAATCACATCTGCTTTACAATGAACTATATTGTTCAGGGTTCTTGGAAATCCTGTCCAAAATAAAGATGTGTTTCTACTTTCAAATATCTTATATTGATAACAATAGTGCTTTGGAATTGCTAACTTTTTTATGTCTTCAAATCCTAGGCTTATCATTGTTATATCTCTCCCACAGAGTTGGCAGTCAAGCAAAATTCCATACAGCCTCTTTTATTTTCCCATTGATACCACTATAAAATTAGAGGCACATTCCTATGGAAATAAAGTTGGCTGTGAAATGTAATTTGAAAATACGTTTAAGAATGCAGCATGCATTTTAAGCACATATTTCAAAAAGTAAAGATAATTTTTGTTAAATAATATATTCAAAATAGCTATACAATAAGGGCAAGAGTACTGGACTTGGGCTTAAATGCAGGCTCTACTGTTTACCAGACATGAGATTCTGAGCAAGTCGTTTACTCTTGCAGAGGTAAAATATTTTTGAAAAATAAAACTAAGAATGTTTACTTTATAAGCACAAGGATTAAGGGACCCAGTAATACAATATCTGATCTATAATATGGATTTAGTAAAGATTACTTAAATTTAATAAATGATGAAAAATAAACTTCAAAAATAAAGTGCTGAAGCTACCATTTGGCAGTTTTTTACATGAAATGCTAGCACTGATAAAAAATACAAAATGGTTTTGAGTTTCTGAATATTTTCAGTTACAAGTCTCACATTGTCCATACTTTTCAAAATCTTCATTGATAGATTCCAAATTATACATATCATCCAAAAGTATACAAAATTAAATATTTCAGAAAAACATAATACTGATGATGAAAGTTTTTCATGATTATTGAATTGATAATTTTTGAGCCTGGATTCAAACCCAGGTCCAATTAGGGTGACTATCCATCCTGCTTTGCCTGAAACTGCCCCAGTTTATGCCTCTCATCCTGGCATAAGTATTCATTGTGCCCCTTTCACTCTCAAACTGTCTCTGTGTGGATGACAAACATGTGGCCCTTCAACCCATAAATCTACCTCTAAAAGAGAATCCATTACCTACCATCGGTTTAAAGTCCTCCATCTCTCTGTTTCTCTTCATTATCAGTTATTCTTAGAAAGTATTAGTTTCTTTTTTGCAATTTATTTTACTTTTCTCTCTTATTTTACCAACTGAATTTTTGTAGAAACATCCCTCCCAAGTGTGTTAAATTTCGTATTTGAAATTAGACTGCATAGTTTTTTGTCTTAAATATAAATTTAAGAAAAATTTATATATATATTTATATTATATATTATATTATATATTTATATATTACACATATAACCTAATTATATATTACATATATAATCTAATGATATAATATATATAATTATATATTATATATTATATATAATTACATATCATATAATTATATATTGTATGTAATTAAATAATGTAATTATACAGTTATAATTATATATAATTATATAATATAATATGCATTATATAATTATATATTATATATAATATATGAGATATATATTATAGATCATATTGTATTATATTACTTATATAACACATAATAAATATAATATATAGAAGATATTACCTATTAAATATATATATTGTATATTTTATATTATAATATATTCTATTTATGTATATAGAATATAATGTATATGTATATGTATATATGTTATGTATATTCTATATACATAAATAGAATATATTATAATATAAAAATATAATATACAATATAATATATATTTAATATGTAATATCTTCTATATATTATAACATTATATTCTATATCAATATATTCTATATATTATATAATATATTCTATATAATATATTCTATATCTATATAATATATTCTATATATTATAACATTATATTCTATAACATAGAATATAACATTATATTCTATATCCATAATTTTTGAGCCTGGATTCAAACCCAAGTCCAGTTAGGGTGACTACACTAATATAAAATATAGAATTTTATGTTACCAAGAATGTGTACTAGTGAGTCAAAATGAAACTAGAGTAGTAATGCTACCTTTTAAAAACTTTCACTAACAAGGTGATTGTGTTTGAATTCTGTTCTGTAAATCTCTTAAAATCACTTAAATGTGAGCATAGATGCAGAAGGAAACATTATTCAAACAAGTGGAGTTTAGTAAAATTTCACTAGTTTGAAATCCAACATTTTGGAATTTGAGATCATTTAGACAGGATCTGAATTTAAGTTCACCCTTTCTTAAGAAGTCATTTCTTTCTGACAGTGTAAAGAAATATTTTAAATAAGATTTTAGAGCCAAATATTTAAGAGATCAAACTCAATATTGTAAAAATTTACAAAAGAAAAAGACACGACTTAGCCCAATTTAATTTATAGCATGAACTTGAAAGTTATTTGATTATCTATTACACAAGTCTGTAATTCAGACTGTTCCTTGAATTAGAAGGTCTACTGAGACGTGAGGGTAAACTCCATAGTTTAGCTATTCCACACCCATCTCCACTTACTTCTCTCTTGCAAAGCAAAGACATGCTTCCCGCTTGCTTTACAGCTAGTCATGACCAGGTCTTACCCAAGTCACTGGAGGGGAGAAAGGGAAAGGGAAGGGTACTGGGTCTTTTGAGATTTGCTTTCATGATAAAGGAAACAGACATGGCTGGTGCTGCCTGTTCCCCGTACTGCCTGCCTTGAACGTTTGGAGCTGCGACTGCCATATTGCAAACATGAAGGAAGGGCCAAGAGCACTGCAGAGACTCCAACTCTGATAACATAGAACAGATAAACCAATACCAGCCGCTGCCTCCCTCCAAACTCTCCCTACAGGAGAAAAATAAACCCTTATTTGTTTAAGCTACTGTGGGCTGGATTTTCTGTTGCTTGGGACCAAATGCATTCTGAACTAACACAACAGCTTAGTGGGGCCAGGTTTCGATGTGATGTTGGCACCTACAGAGGAGAAGCTAAGGCAAACCCACGTACAGACTGCAAGCCGGCACCTTCTGTCAGAGCCTAGATGGAAGTAACACTGACTCTAGAGTAGACTCCAGCACAGGCAGACAAGCACAGGGCAAGGGTCTCGGCACTAGCGAAGGTCAAGAATTAAGCAGCAAGAAACCTTGCCGAGATGAGCCTGTTTTATTTTAAACTGATGTTTTGCATCCTGCTAAGTGATGTGGTTTCTTTCCAGTATTAAAATAAGAAACAGTTCCTCCTGAATCGATTTTGCCTTTTTATTTCAGTTTTAATTTTGAAGTAAATATTCCCAGAACCTCAGGCAAAGCTATATTCAAATATGAATGTTGATTCTGTTCCAGATGTAATTTTTTAAAATTATGAACTGCTATTTAATGGAGTAGCAGGTTCTAGAGTTGGAATGCCTTGTCCTCAAGCCTACTTCTAAACACATACCAATGCTATGAACCTGGACTTGAATTTCTGTGCCTTAGTTTTCTCATCTGTAAAATGGGAGGAAACAGAGAACCACCCTAATAAAGTAATTGTGATAAATCACTAAGATGTACACTATTGAAAACAGTAAATGGACAGTGCTGAAAACAGTGCATGGAGCACTAACCACTTGATAAATATTAGGCATGATTATGGGTATTTAAAAGTCCATTCTACTTATATACGAACACATATAGACTATGCATATACGTATGTGTTTATATGTATACAATCATTTATATTTGACTTTATATTCTCAAGTAAAACATGGAATAATTTTGAAATTTCATCATCTAATCCTTTAGATGCCCCAAATGTAAACCCAAGCAACCCCCTAGCGAATGAGTTGTCCTTAATCTCTTCTGCCTCTATTTTTTAAGTTCTGTGTCTATCCTCATTTGGTTAAGATTTGTGAGACGGAACTCTGAAAACCATTTACCCTTATTTTCATGGAACCTTGAAAGAATACAGACCCTTGGTTAAAAGTCCTCTCAAGCAAGCCTTCTTCAGCATCAACTGTTAGTATTTCTCCATACCACCAATTAGCAAACATATGTTTTGCATTTTGTTTAGTTGATTTTTGCCTTTTCATCCTTACTCGACTTGCAAAATTGTAGCCTATGTCTGTTTCTGGGAGTCTTCATCTGGTAAGAATGGGAATTCTTACCATTTCCATGTTTCTTGTTTGTTTTGTTTTGTTTTTGAGGTGGAGTCTCACTCTGTTGCCCAGGCTAGAGTGCAATGGCGTGATCTCGGCTCAGTGCAACCTCCCCTTCCCAGGTTCAAGCAATTCTCCTGCCTCAGCCTCCCAAGTTGCTGGGATCACAGGTGCCCACCACCATGCCCAGCTAATTTTTGTATTTTTAGTAGAGACAGAGTTTCACCATGTTGGTCAGGCTGGTCTTGAACTCCTGACCTCAGGTGATCCACCCGCCTCAGCCTCCCAAAGTGCTGAGATTACAGGCATAAGCCACCGCGCCCAACCATTTCCATGTTTAAATGCATGAACTGTTCTTTTGCACATCCCAGCCACTTGCCTTTCCACATATTTTACATATTGTTGTTTTGTCTTTAGAGCACCTAAGAATTCCCAGTTTTTCTTTCCTTTGGTGAAAATGGCTTCTCCTTCCCCATTCATAACAGCTTGTTCCAAATAGCCAGCACCCCTCCACCTCCTCTCCCCACCAACGTGCCACCGGGTGTTTCAGGCTTCCTGAAGCCTGCCGTGTCTGCCCAGCTCCTTCTTGCATCCCAGCGTTTAGAATCCTGAGTGCTTCCACTGCACGATCGCTATCTTCCAAATTGCCTTGCTGTGCTGCCGCCTCCCCCGGACTCCTCAGCCGTGGTCAGTGTCGGGTCTAAAAGACCTGTCCCCTTGCTGGTTTCCCTATCTCCCACATTAAAAAGTTGTCATCCTCACATTTCACTTGTCAGCAACATGATGCATGAATCAGATATTTCCTTTTACTCTTTCATCTTTGCAGCACGTTAAGAATTAGTGTCTAATGACACAGAGGTGAAAAGTTAATGGAAATTTAATTGAAAAAACTACCATCCCAGCAGGAATTGAACCTGGTGGCCTCAGCACAGGAGGCAGATATTTCATCCACTAGGCTTCGGAGTTTGGTTTAGCATATAGGATATAGGTATCACTTTGGTAAACAGATAATTCCCATATTTTCCCAGCATTACTTTGGTCAACAGAATGAAGAAAAGAGTGGATTCCAATTTAAATGTCAGGGCTATCTACTTTAAGGATTCTGAACAGGGGAATTTTAATGAAAATAGGATTTAATTTCCTGTAAATGTTTGAGTTCCTCAACCCTAATATATAGAAATAATGAATATTTATGCATGTGAAACACTTCTTCTCAGCAGCATTTAGTTAGACATACCCAAAGGAACTCCGGGAGAATTTTTTCAGGTATAATGAGTTACACCTCAGATTTTTCTAGAGAAAATTACAGTACCTACTTTCGTTCCTTTCTTTCACATGGTTCACCAGAAGCCTAAGTCATATGGAGAAATGTACACAAGGTATACAGTTACAATGATTCAACAGAGTAGAAGCCTGCAGGAATTTAGACCATTGGCCTGTCATTATGTGTTTTTATTTTAAAAATAAATTAAGCTTAACCAAGGTCTTATATCCAGATTAGCCTGGAGTTTTCACTCAATCTGCGATACTTAAGATAGATGAGGTTTCCTGAGCGAAGTGGGAGCCTTCCAGTGTTCCAGAACATGGCAAGGTTGGAAGGGATTATTTACCTTCAACCCTGTGTTTGCTCTCAGTACTTTGCTATTTACTTGTGCCTAAGTAAGTGGCCATATGCATTGCAACATGTAACTTTAACTAAATTAACTCTCAAATCATAAAAAAAAAAAAACAAAACTGTAAAAGAGTCACAGAGGCCAAGCGCAGTGGCTCAGGCCTATAATCCCAGCACTTTGGGAGGCCGAGGCAGGCGGATCAGCTGAGGTCAGGAGTTCAAGACCAGCCTGATCAAACATGGTGAAACCCTGTCTCTACTAAAAATACAAAAAAAACTGGCTGGGTGTGGTGGCGGGCACCTATAATTCCAGCTACTTGGGAGGCTGAGGCAGGAGAATCGCTTGAACTTGGGAGGCAGAGGTTTCAGTGAGCCAAGATCATGCCATTGCACTCCAGCCTGGGCAACAAGAGTGAAACTCCGTCTCAAAAAAAAAAAAAAGATTCACAGAAAGAAACCACATGTCCAAAATACTGCAAGTACTACAAACCCAAGCAAACAATGAGAAAATGGCAAGACCAACACTTCTCACACACTCAGACAAATTCCTTATCACTAATGTTAAAAAGGCAGGAAAAGATATAAAACACTGAAGATTTTACTTTCCAAACGTCAGCCAATAAAAAAACTCTCTAATTAAAAAAAAAAAACTTACATAAAATTAGCCATGCGTGATAGCACGTGCCTGTAATCCCATCCACTCGGAAGGCTGAAGCACGAGAATCCTTTGAACCCAGGAGGCGGAGGTTGCGGTGAGCTGAGATCACATTACTGCACTCCAGACTGGGAAACACAGCGAGATCCTGTCTCAAAATAATAATAATAATAATAAAACGTATTTAAAATAAGGACTTATACTCACAATAGTTAATAATGAACCTTGCATTAAGTATCTATTGTGACCTGAGATATAAGCTAGTGATGGTATGAAATCATCAACTAGCAAAACATCAAAAGAGAAGCATATGGAATGTGAAAGCAATCACATACAGTGTTTCTATGCTTAAAGTCATATGATATCCAATCAAGGATTTACGAAACTTTACTAAGCTTAATGATAAAAATAATACATATGGTTTTTGAATTGTTAATAAAAATTACGTTTCTATTTTTATTTCATCTCCATTCATTATATTAAGACAATATGCTAAAATAGAGTCCTAAGATGTTGGATCAAAACGGTTTCTAGGTTTCTTCTCTATGGAGGATGTAGTAGCAGAAATCTTTTTTCAGGAATCTGAGTCTTTTAATTTTTCCTAATGACTTGTCTAAGAACTCGGTACTGGCTGGGAGCAGTGGCTCATGCCTGTAATCCCAGTACTTTGGGAGGCTGTGGCGGGCACATCACTTGAGGTCAGGAGTTTGAGACCAGCCTGGCCAACATAGTGAAACCCTGTCTCTACCAAAAATACAAAAATTAGCTGGGCATTGTGGTGTGCACCTGTAGCCCTAGCTACTAGGGAGGCTGAGGCATAAGAATCTCTTGAACCTGGGAGGCGCAAGTTGCAGTGAGCTGAGATCACACCACTGCACTCCAGCTTGGGCAACAGAGCAAGACTCCGTCTCAAAAACGAACAAACAAATAAACAACTCAGCACTACATTCGCTATTCATGCCTTTAGATCTCTATATAAATCCCTTGCCTTTCTTGATAGCCCATCCATTTGGTTTAGCAGTTAACAGTATATCTAGAATCAGGCAGGCCTATGTGGAATCTCTGCTCTACCATTTGCTAGCTGGATGACTTTGGAAAGTTATAAACTCTCTGAACTTCAGTTTCCTCATTCGCAAAACAGAAATAACAATACCCATCTACAGACCAAAACAAAGCACGTAAAGCCCTTGGCACAGTGCTCAGGTATGTGATAGGAACCCATTAAATGTCAGCTATGATTGCCAGTATTATTATTATTATCATTGTCATCCACCTTCAGGCAGTCAGCTTTCCAGCTACATTGAAGCCCTCACCATCTCCTTACCTGCTTTCGATCACTCATCCTGAACACCTTTCTCTCAGCTATACATGGTCAAATACTGTCTGTGCTTTCCTATCCATTTATTTATTTATTTAGACAGGGTCTTGCACTGTCGCCCAGGCTGGAGTGCAGTGGCACGATCTTGGCTCACTGCAGCCTTGACTTCCTGGGCTCAAGCTATCCTCCCACCTCTGCCTCCCAAGTAACTGGGGCTACAGGCACATGCCACCACACCCAGCTAATTTTGTTTATTGTTTGTAGAGTCGATGCCTCACTATGTTCCCCAGACTGCTCTCGAACTCCTGGACTCAAGTAATCCTCCTGCCTCAGCCTCTCAAAGTGCTGGGATTACACATGTGAGCCACTGCACCCGGCCCTGACCTCTCAGCTCACTGCAACCTCTGCCTCCCAGGTTCAAACAGTCCTCCCACTTCAGCTTCCCAAGTAACTGGGACTACAGGCATGCACCACCATGCCCGGCTAATTTTTGTATTTTTGTAGAGACGGGGTTTCACCGTGTTGCCCAGGGTGGTCTCGAACTCCTAAGCTCAAGCAATCCACCCGCCTCAGCTCCCTAAAGTGCTAGAATTACAGGAGTGAGCCAGCTTGCCCAGCGCCTGTCCATTTTAAATACTACCTGCTCTATTAAGTCTTCTCTAATACTGCCAAGCCAGAAGCAACTTTCTCCTCCACATGCAAATAACACTTTATTTGCATACCTTCTGTGGAGCTTATTGTTTTTTGTGTATAACATATGCAACATACATATGAATCATTGGCCTATAGGTTGTACTCCTTCCTAGAGAGTTTCCTGAGGATGTGGATCACTTTCTATTCATATGTGTCCTTTCCAAAGTGTTCAGCATTGAGCCTTGCCCTTTGTGACAATCAATAAATATGAGTCGAATTCATTAATTAATATTTCTGCCCACTCAGTGCAAAACGTTTGCTCTATGGCAAAGGACAGGCAATGAGGAGGGTCATGGGGTAATCAATATCTCAATCTTCGTGTCCCCAATCCCTGTCACATGTTACAGAAAATAAAGTGATACAATGTTTACTTAGACGTGAGTGTGAAACTTCCTTCCCTTTTCCCTCCCTGCCATTAACTTGGCAGTCTTGAGGAAGTCATTGCCCATTCTAGGCGGCAGCGACCTCATGGATGAAAATAGGAAGTTGGGTCAAATATCTAAGGACTCTTCTGTTTGTAAAATCCAGCATCTCATACTTCAGACAATGTCTTACTCCCTGATATGGTTTGGATGTCTGCCCCCTCCAAATCTCAAGTTGACCTCCAAT
The DNA here is from genome assembly GCF_003255815.1 of Theropithecus gelada. Taxonomy (NCBI): domain Eukaryota; kingdom Metazoa; phylum Chordata; class Mammalia; order Primates; family Cercopithecidae; genus Theropithecus; species Theropithecus gelada. The sequence goes on from NC_037671.1 coordinate 17,701,087, forward strand.
GCGGGAGGTGGGGTCTGGTGGGAGGTATTGAATCATGGGGGCAGACTGCTTATGGCTTAGCACCATACCCTTGGGGATGAGTGAGTTCTCGCTCTAAGTTCACAAGAGAACTGATTATTTAAAAGAGTGTGGCACTTCCCCTCTCTTTCTCTTGCTCCCACTCCCATCATATGACACACCTGTTCCTTTTCACCTTCCACCATGATTGAAAGCCTCCTGAGGCCTCACTAGAAGTCAAGCAGATGCCAGTACCATGCTTCCAGTACAGTCTGCAGAACCATGAGCCAATTAAATCTCTTTTATTTATAAGCTACCCAGTTTCAGGCATTCCTTTATAGCAATGCAAAATGGACTCGCACACACACACAGAGACAAAGGTTTGTAGGAGGGAGCTGAAGCATCAAAGCCACTGAGAGAACAAGTGGGATCCAAGAGTTAAGGTTGATTCCAGGAAACAATAGAAAGATGTACATGAGGAGCAAAGGGTTGGTTAAATGTGAGGTCAGACCTAGGGGAAAACCCATCAGGCCAAGAACAAGATCCCCAATGGATGCTGGAACATGAATGGGCATTAGTCAGGGTTAGGCAAAAACAAACAGCAACAACAACAAAACATAGTCCACATCAGCTAGTTCAACCAAGAAAATTTAATATGGGGCTCTTGCTGCAAAGGTATCAAAAAAAGATAAGCGTGTGAGGTAATGCATATGTTAATTAGCTTGATTTAGCCATTCCACAATGCATACAAATATTAAAACATCATGTTGTATGCCATAAATACATATGAGTTTTATTTGTCAATTTTAATTTTTTAAACACACACACATACACACACACACAAAACCCAAATGAGATTGTAAGGCAGCCCATAGATTGGCGATGTCAAAAAGTCACAACTTGTTCTAGGACTGAGGAAATAAAGGCAGAAGTTGATGTTACCCATGCCCACATCTGGGCTGGTCCAGCAGGAGGGATTGTTCCATAACAGCTAGAACCACAGATGAGACTTAGCTACCCACAAATACACTCTCCCAAGCAGGAAACAAGAGGGATAAATACCTTGCCTTCTCCCATTTTCCTACCTTCCTATGACTCTCATGGCCAAACCCACCTGTAAAACCCTTGGCAAGACTGTTTGGGAATGGGGTCTATAGGGGTTAGCTTCATGAAGTAAAAAACAGCAGGGGAAATCAGAAAAAGCTCAGAGAGAAAATAAACAACTAACCAACCCAGAGGATGTTGGTGGTAGCTTCCGAGAGGATTTTTTTCCGGAATGGGATTTTTTTTTTTTTTTTTTTTGAGACAAAGTCTCACTTTGTCGCCCCAGATGGAGTGCAGTGGGGCAATCTCGGCTTACTGCAACCTCCGCCTCAAGGGTTCAAGCGATTCTCCTGTCTCCGCCTCCTGAGTAGCTGGGATTACAGACATGAGCCACCACGCCAGGCTAATATTTGTATTTTCAGTAGAGATGGGATTTCACCATGTTGGCCAAGCTGGTCTCAAACTCCTGACCTCAAGTGATCCACCCGCCTCAGCCTCCCAAAGTGCTGGGATTACAGGTGTGAGCCACCGTAGGCATGCATGGGGCCTGCTGGTCTGGGACTTCTTTGAGATTCCCGCCCCCAGCTGCTGCCATCACACCTTGCTGTCAAGTATGGATGCCTTGGGGGTAACTAAGAAGAGGTGTGCTGACAAATGGCCGGGCCGGATAAAATGGAGTTTAGATGTAAAGACTCTGTTATATATACACTCAGTTGTGTAAATTCAAGAATTCTCCCCAAGATGCTTTTTAATGTGTTAAACTTACTTGTAAGTAGCGCTTTTCTGGCTTAGTGCATCCCAGACTAGAATATTAGCCTTGTTTTTCCAAAAGGACATTGAGTTCATTGGCTTAAACAGTTTAACACCCCCATGTAAACTATTAATTTAGCTTTAACAGTAAAACCATATTCCAAAAGAAATATAAAGTCCAACAGTGTGTTTTCCTGCTGAGTACTGAAAAACAAGCTTCCTTTTTTCTTTTCCTTTTCTTATATTTCATAACAACATTCATTGACTTACAGCTGTCATTTGTGAAACATACAGTAAAATGACACCAGATGCATATTTAAGTTATACAAATTTAACTATGTATATTGCAGGGAGAAAAACAGAGAGAGAAGCACACAGGGTCAGCATAAGGAGAGAGAGGAGAGGGAAGAAATTTTCCAGTTACGTGGCAATTCTACCAGCCATTTCACTTAATGAGCAAATGTACCCGAGTGGGCAGGAGATGTGAGATGTGAATCTATTCTGCCCTGAATCAATTTTTGTTCCTGCTTATCTCTCAGAGCTTCTTGCCAAAATACTAATGTTTAGGGATATGGCACTGGAAAATTACATACTCCTGACATAGTCTTAACTATAGTATATTTTTGTGTACACCAATAGAGTAAACTATGCAAGTTGCACAAAATGGGCAAATTAAGACTTCTTAAGAGTGAATTTTAAAAAATATAATAGATTCTCACCTTCCATGCTGACTTTAGAACCTAAATCTCCCATAGGGTGCCATTCCACTGCATATACACTGGGATTGAAAATTCAACTAAGAGGTTGGCAATGGAGCAGGACAGGGAAAAAGGAGCTTCACAGTCTTCCAAGACAAAAGTACTAGCCTTAGCCTCAAAGAGCGAGAGAGGAAGAGATAGAAAGAGAGAGAACACTGCTGAAAATTAGTATAGGTACAGAATTTATCCTCATAGGCTATCCCCAGAATGGTACTGCTTTGAGATTTGTCATATGACTCAACCAGTTACTTCCTTTTCCTGTGCCTCAGTCGTCTCTCTTATAAAATGGGAGCATAATATTTCCCTCTTATTTATCATCCCAAAAGAATATATAGTGATTCGATATAATTAGTAGGTGATCCATTCTCTAATGCTGAAGTGATTGACCTTCTAGAGAATCCAAGAAGACAGACAATCTTTCTTTTCCAACATGGAGTCTTGCTCTGTTGCCCAGGCTGGAGTGTCATGGTGCGATCTCGGCTTACTGCAACCTCTGCTTCCCAAGCTCAAGCAGTTCTCCTGCCTCAGCCTCCCTACTACCTGGGATTACAGACACACGCCACCACACCTGGCTAATTTTTGTATTTTTAGGGGAGACAGGGTTTTACCATGGTTGGTCAGGCTGGTCTCAAACTCCTGACCTCATGGCCTGCCTGCCTCGGCCTCCCAAAGTGCTGGGATTACAGGTGTGAGACAACACGCCCGGCCCCTCAATTTTTTATTGAAATAACCCATCCTGGGTCTATTCATGTCAAAGATGGCCAAACTTGGAGGTGTTGGAACAATTACAATAGTACGACTGTCACTTTGAACAATGACGACAAAATCATCGTGATACTCTTAATCAGATATATTGGGAGAAAAAAATTCCCAAGCTTAATCCAAATCTAAAAGGCTTCGTTTGATCTGCATCAGCTTTCTAATCTGAATTGTGTAATAATCCAACTACATAAACAAACAACCTAACTGGGAAAATCTCATGTGAGCTCCCACAGTCTGAAAAGCTGCCATCACTAATAAGCATTACTGCACTCACTCTCCCTAAACTCTCCACCCCCTGCTGCGCTCCACAGTGCAGCTCTCTCTCTAACATGCCAGGTCAATGCTGAGAAGGAACTTAAACCACAAAGAACCAAAAAGCAAATATTTTTGCCCAGAGCTAATGTAGCAAATTACATGCAAGACCTAAACTGCAAGAACCTTTTAAATGGCACGAGCCTACACAAACACATGGTATCCAGTTTGCCAAGGGTTGAAAACTAAATTAAATCTCAGTTGAGTTCTACTGGACGATTTATAGAACAATTAAAAGACCAGGGATCTGGTCTTGGCAGGACCACTTGTGTACATGGTCTTCCAGGTAAGTAATTTCTCTCATTGGGCTTCTGTTTGCTTGACTATGATGCCAACATTCTTCTTGGAGTGCAGAGGAATGGTGAGAGTGCAGCAGGGTGCTCAGAGCTCCATGCAAGACAGGTGTCTATGCACCACGAGAATTTCATCCAGAATGTCTTCTGTCAAGTGCTTAGTTACCCTACCTGGTCTGCCCTGTATGGCAAAAGGGCACAAGTAGGATCTGAAGCCAAGTCCTCCTTTGGCCTTGAGCAGAGCCACGTCGGACTGGAGGGAGCTGCTGCTTCTTCACACATGGGTGCTATCTGCCCTCCTTGCACAGAAGGTTCATCAGCTCTGAGGAGGTGACATTTTCGAATTCCCTTATGGATACCAAATGATGACCTGAGCCTTAGCCAGGAACGAAGCAACTGTCAGAATTGATGCCATTTGCAAAATGCCAGATGAGAGAAGTGTTTGCAAACAGAGCTGGTTTGGAGAGAATCACAGCCAGGATGAACATTTGTGGTCAGAAGCAGGAAGCAGGCAGACATATTGGATTGAGAACTGCCTTTGCACCCCAGCCACATTACCTCACATTTGACTGGCATCTCCATTCCCTGCCTCTTTCCTTGTGGCTGCATCCCCAAGAAGTTGTGAAGAAGAAACTGAGGAAGGTTATTTAGAGAAAATAATTGCAGTAGGGAAACTGGCGAAGGCAGTGTTGCATAAGGAAGCCTTGGACTTAATCAACTGCATCTGCCTTTGTTTTGCTCACACACTCAGTTGGACACCAGATAGCAGTGGTGCTTATTTTTTGAGCACTTGCAGGAAAACGTATTTTTTTAAGTTAACGTGTGCCATCAGTTCTGCATCATTTTCATTTCTGACCTTCCTTATGCTACGATTTGAAGCAGTATTTCAACTAGGCATTTTTATCCTTGTCTATCAGTAGGGAGATGAGATATTGTCAATGATTGCTCACACACTTTCAAGGATCCTGTGGCTTCAAATGTCACCCTGAAACACCATGCTAGTAGACTATCCCCCAGTGCCTGGGAAGAGCTGCAGGAAGCTGGTCACCAAAAGGCGGCTCGGTGGCCGAATCCAAATTCAAGTGCAGAAGGCTGGCAACACAAAGCCCTCAATGCAGATAGTACATGCTGGCCAGACAGAAACAGGCATCCCAAAAAACATTCACAGCTACTGACCAACTACTTTTTTGAAATTTCCATGGATTCTGAATGTTTCCAAGTTGGGGAGGGTAAGGAGGATGTGGAAGAGACAAAAGGAGTATATTCCTCACTCCCTGATGTAAACCATTACCAGAAAATTAGCGTTTGGAATTATACCTCTAACAATGAGTCATTTTTGTTATCTTTACTCTTTTCTGTATTTTTCCTAATTTTCTACAAGCCATGAGTCAGTTCTAATAAACAGGAAGAAGGGAAACTCTCTTGTTATCTAAACTTACTTGATTCCTAGGTTCTGATGGTGAGTGTTTGGGCAATGGGTTTGGAGAGGAAGAAATCTATTTGGCTCCTGAGTTTCAGAAAACAAAAACTGAGATTTCAGAGAGCGCTGAGTTTCTCTGAATCCACTTGCCTCCTGACTTCTGAGGGGAAGACTTTGGATGGCAAGGTCAAATACCAAGAGATACCTATATCAAACTTTTAATAAATAACCCTTTTCCTCCCCTTCCTACATAGAAGCACCAAAATTATACCTCAGTAAACAGTTTTGCAATATCCGTGTCTGGCAAAATGTATACCAAAGAACTTTTAAATGCCAAAACTTCACATTCATTTTGGTTGCTTTTTAAAGTCAGGAAGCCTCCACGGTTCCTCATAGAAGCAAAGAAATGGAGGACAACCCAGATAAGGCGAGTTTCTTTGTCAAATTCACACAATGGAAAGGCTTAAGTTAAGATTATTTTTTAAGTAAACCTGTGTTCTTTCAAAGACTCTGCCAGTGAAGTAAGGCCAAAAGATTCAAGCAAATATGAAGCATGAATTCTCAGCCTCAGCCCACAAAGTCTTTTCTTGTGTTTTAGACAAATTAAATTAGAGAAAACAAAGTCCTGGCCAGACCTCTATGCCCTATGCCAAGGAACTGGAACTTGTCAAGGAACTAGGAGCTTGAACTTCACCCTACATACAATACTAAAGAGGAAATATCATGGCTGTCAAATGAACAAAGTGTTGGTAACATACCTCAAGAAAAAGATGTAACCAGAGAAGCAAAATGTTGTATATAAAAAGTGAAAGGTGAGATCAGGCCTCTTGGAGAATTTTTGTTTTTCCTTTCTTTAATATCTTCCAAATATATCTGAACTTGTTTCCTACTTGGACTCATTTAATTTCCCCTGATGTACTTCACAGATGTGAGCTGTGCTTGGGAACAGACTCAGAGACTGCGTGGCTTTGACACAGACATCAGCCGTGTGCAGCTCCCCCGCAGTTTCCCACAGCTTCACTGTCATCCACTCTCATGTCCCTTCATAGTGCTACCCACTTCCCGCCCAGTAAAGGGCTGCATTACTCAGCACACGGTGACCCCTGACTCAGTCGATGTGGGAGGAGATCGTCATCAAGGCTGATGTGAGTCTAAGAAAGAAACATCCTGACTGGCCTAAGAAGACCATCGGGACTTGCCAAGTGGCCCCAACTCATGGGGTTCATTCCCTCTTCTCTTATTGTGTTTAAAAGTGGTATAATTAGCAACTTGTTGAAAATGCTGGCTTACTTCCAGTTACCAGGGCTCAGCACGCCTTACTCCCAATCATTGGTCCAAGCAGACATGTTTACTGAGGGAGTGAGGGATGAGAAAGAGAAAGGAGAGATGTGAGGGAAACAGAGCACGTCACAATGAAACACACGAACTCCTGGGAAATTCTCATTTTAACACAACTGTAGTTCCCGTGTGTTGGAACCTAATGTTTACCTTCACAACAGCATCAGAAAGGCACTGTTATCAGATGAGAAAACCAAGGGTAAAAGATCAGGGAATTTGCCCAAGGTCTCACAGTTAGGAAATGAGGGAGCTGAGTTTCCAAACTAAGCCTAATCCCTACTCTTTTGACCTCTATAAAATCTATCAGAATATTAACCAAAGGGTGTTTAATAAAAAGAGTTTGGACAGAGAACAAAGAAAACCCAGAGGTATTTGGAGAATGGTTTGTTCCAAGATCTTCTAAGTTAGCTATCTCATCATTGTCATGTTACTCGTGCTACTGCTGACAACCTAGCTTCCTGTCTATAAAGAAGTATCAAAGAAAATACTTAATATTCTGCTTTATTCTCAAATACTCTCCTTCCAACTTCCCTTATTTCTTTTCCTCAGCTCATTTCTGTGTTGGCCAATCAAGGTCTTCCCAGGACTTCATCAGCACAAGACCAGCTCCACCTCCACACCTAACCCAGCAGCTCTCCTCCAATTCCCCCAGAATCCTCCCCGAAGCCTGGCAGACCTTGTGTTCAGCTATATAAATGCTGCCTTCATCAGCAACCAAGACTTCATCTTCCCAGGCCCTCTTTGAGCCAGCCCCACATACACCCACCACTCCTGGCTGCTTGAATTACAGACACACCTAGAGAAGGGCTTGTGACCCCCTAGACCTGGCCCGCCAGTGGCTTCTGCCATCCAAATACAGCTTGGCTCTGACAGGTACTTAGTAACCTGGTATTTGTCCCTCATCCACTCCCTGACTTCTTCTCCAGAACAACAGTTAAACTGTCACCTTGTCTTCAGCCCCAGTCCTGGCTGAATACCCTCCTCCTTCTTCACCGAATAGCCAGAGTCCTTCTAGAGCAAACTCTGCGCTGAGGCCCGCTTTATCTGCGTGCATCCCTTTCTCCTGCCTCTCCCCTTCCACTCCCTTAAGACCTATTCCCCCTCAGCACTCCTCTACAAATCCTGCCCTGGGTGTTTCCTTCCTCTGCTGAGGTTCTGAAGCACATCTTATTTGTAACCTTCATTTGGCTTTGAAGGTACATTACCAAATATCCCTTATCCTTTTTTTTCCTTTTCTTCTCTTATTTTAAATTGCACAAACAACAGTCTGGCTCATCTCTTTCTATGCACATATCCTGTCTACCCAACCCAATTGGGTGTCCTCCAATGCTTTGTCCTTCCCATCTGCTCATCTCCCTCCTAATGACTCCCTTGGAGAGAGCTCATCCACTTGCAGAACACCATGGACGCTACATAGATTCTTGCCACCAAACCTTGTTCAAGCCCCCCTGGCCTTACCAGTCTTTCTCCTTCTCCCAATTAATCGAAATCTGCACTCTTTTCTCAAGGTCCCTTCACATTCCAATCAAGCCTCCAACAAACACAGATCCACAACTACCTGTTTCTCCTCTGACTTTCTGTAGATATTTTAATACTTATATATATAGTCTTGTTTGATTAGACTTCCTATTGGACCCTAAGTGCAGTGAGAGTTTCCTAAGGACAGCAACAAAGGCTTCAGCATTGTGTTTCCCTAATATGGCTCTAGGTATTCTGAGGGTGCTTATTCATCACGTGCTATCTATAATACATGCAAAACAGTAAAGCATAATTCAGACTTCTAGTTTCAAATATGGCACAGTAAACTAAGGCCCTAGTAGCTCTAAATTAAGCAAAGTCTGGAGCTAAAACTAAGCAAAATCTAAACCCTTGGAGTGAAGGGTTTTGTGTATTTAAGAATCTCCTTTCGGCTGGGCACAGTGGCTCACGCCTGTAATCCCAGCACTTTGGGAGGCTGAGGCGGGCGAATAACGAGGTCAGGAGTTCAAGACCAGCCTGGCCAACACAGTGAAACCCCATCTCTACTAAAAATACAAAAAAATAGCCAACCGTGGTGGCACGTGCCTGTAGCCCCAGCTACTTGGGAGGCTGAGGCAGGAGAATTGCTTGAACCTGGGAGGCAGAGGTTGCAGTGAGCTGAGATCACACCACTGCACTCCAGCCTGGGTGACAGAGCGAGACTCTGTCTCCAAAAAAAGAATCTCCTTTCACAGGGCACCAAGTTCAGTGACACTGCAGACAGCACCCAACTTCACAGGGTTGTCTTGTTATCTGAGAGCAGAAATGCAACATCTTGAAAGAGCCTGTCTGGATCAAGAATTCAGCCCTCATTTTCTTAAGTGGAAAGTCACATGTGGCCAAGCAAAACTGACCTGATGAAAGCCAGCGTGTTCAGCTTCCTTTCAAATCAGCATCCATAATTGCCACTCGCATTTAACATGGCGCCAATCACACCTGTGTTCTGGGGCCAAGAACACTGGCCAGTTTGCCACCTTCTGAAACTCGGGTGGCTGAGATCCAAGCCCAACAAGACTGAACAGATGAGTCACAGCAGCGGGAACCCAGCAGCTGTCCTTGTAATCCAGGGAGCTTACCCACAAGCCGGCAGGGCAGGGTGGAGCCTGTCATCCCCAGGAATTAGGGGCAATTCAACCTGCAACCCTCAGAAGTTAGGTCTCCAGTAACTGCAACTGTTAAGAAATTCCTCTCTTGCCTCTTCCCGGTTGTCAAATGTTGCTAGCCCTCTTGGACTAGCGAGCTAGGCCCTGTCTAGGAAGCAAGGTGTGGCACTTCACCCAGCAGACACTCCCTCACAGACAGTCCCCACATAGATGACAACAAAAAGCCAACAACCAACGGTCCCAGGTTCTTCCATTATAATTGCAGCTCATGGGAGCTCGGCACCACTTAGAAAGTTCTGTGAAGTTCTCAGAATGGTATTTAATAAGGCGGCAATTCAAGGTCAGTTCAAAAGCCATTCGGGGTGGAAATGGAGGGTAAAGTTGAGATGCCATAAACTCAGTAGCTTCCAAATTTTATTACAGGTTTTTTCAGGTCTAACAATAGCAATCTGGAGAAGGGAGAGAAAAGACATTACTCAGTCTTCAAAAGTACACCCCAAACCCATGCCAACTGTGGGCCGACACTGCCGTCTGCTCTCTCTGACACGTGGTGTGGAAAGCACGATTGCCATTTTCCTCTAAGGCCAGCGTCCTCTTTAGGATTCCCCCTTTAGCACCAGGCCTAGGACGGTCTTAATCCTGACAGTCCAGAACTTCAATTTTACTATCTTTCAACAAATACTTTGTCAAGCATTTATATGTGCTAGATACTGTTATAAAGTCTGGGATGGAGCAATCACTAAAGTAGGAACAGTTCTGCCTTGTTGGAGTGTTTCTTTTTTAGTTAGGGGGAGACAGGCATGAACACATAATCAAGTGTCAATAAATAGACTATCAGATGGTGATAGGTGCTATGGAAGAAACAAGGCAGATTAAGAAGGACAGAAATCATCCAGGCAGGGGCTGGGGGCGGTGGGAGATGTGGATTATGTGGCATGGGAAGGTCTCACTGAAGTGGATTATGTGGCAGTGGATTATGTGGCATGGGAAGGTCTCACTGAAGTGGATTATGTGGCAGTGGATCATGTGGCAGGGAAGGTCTCACTGAAGAGGTAACATCTCAGGAAGACCCAAGCAGGTGAAAGAGAGGCCATGTAGAATTGTAGGGCAGGGTTTCCAGGCAAAGGGATCAGAAACGGCCAAGATTGGGAGGTAGGAGAGGGATTAGTGTGTTTACAGAACCAACAGGGGCCAAAAGGAGTGAGGAATGAGGGTGAGAGAGGAAGGAGCTAAGACAGGAGAGGTGGCAGGAAGCCAGATCACTTGCAACCTTGCAAACATTTTTAAGGACTTCGCCTTTAACTGTGCACATCAGTCAGGGCCTAGCCAGGAGGCAGAAGCCACACCAGTTATTTCAACAGAGCTAATTGAATATAAAGAATACTTTTCTAAGAATAAAGTCTTAACCAGGTAACTGAAAGAGTAAAAAGACAACTCTAAGGTGTCTTTGCCGTAACAACTTCAGGAAGCTCCACCCCTGGGGCTGGCAGAAGAAAAGTGGGGGTGTCAGATTATTAAAATGTAGAAGCTTAGAAAAGAGTCCCCTGAGGCTGGAACCCAGACCTCAGAGGGGGCAGCCAGTGCTGTGTCCCTAAAAAGGCACAGTGAGGCTGGTTCTTGAGTGCAGGAAAAATTGCAATGTAGATTGAACAGCTGCTACTGGAAGAAAGTGCTGCTGCCAAGGTGAAGCAGCAGTATTGCGCTGCTGCACACAGGAGCCGTAGGCAGACAGGATACCCGTGGGAAAGAGTAAGAGCCTCTCTAGCACCCCCTACTGGCTGAGCCCAACAGGGAGCCCAACAAAGGAGAAATGCAGTGTTCAGGGGCCCAGCATAGAATCAAGTATTGAAGGAAGGCTTTGGAGCTGACAGACAATAACTTACTAACTGGAACTCTCTGAATGAGATAAGATTTTGAGCAAGGAAGTGACAAAAGCTGACTCACTCTGACATCTGTGTTGAAAACAGACAGTAGAGGAGCAGTAACAGTGGAGGAGGGAAGGAGTGGATGAATTCTTAATACAGGCATCCCAGTGGATTTGCTGATGGCGTCCATGTGGGCTGTGAAAGAGAGGAGTCAAGGGTGACTCCTTCATCTAGGCCTGAGTAACTGAATGGAGACAAATTTACTGAGGGAGCAGGGAGAGCAAGGGAGCAAGAACAAGTTTGTGAGGTCAGCTTAGGTGTGAGGTGCCCGTTAGAAATTCAACTGAGGGGCTGGACACCTGTAATCCCATCACTTTGGGAGGCTGAGGCAGGTGGATCATCTGAAGTCAGGAGTTTGAGTCCAGCCTGCCCAACATGGCAAAACCCCACCTCTACTAAAAATACAAAAATTATCTGGGCGTGGTGGTGTGCACCTGTAGTCCCAGCTACTCAGGAGGCTGAGGTGGAAGATTTGCTTGAGCCCAGGAGACAGAGGTTACAGTGAGCCAAGATCCTGCCACTGCACTCCAACCTGGGTGAGAGAGTGAGACTCCATCTCACAACAAGGAAAGAAAGAAATTCAACTGACAATGATGGCAGGCAGTTGCATCCCCAAGACTGGGGAGGGTTTAAGTTAGAGATGTAAATTTGAGGTTTACCCATCATATAGACGGATTGTAAAGCCACGTGATTGAATGAGATCATGCATGTCATCTCAACATCACTTAGAATATGCCATGGCTAAGAATCAGCTCCGGAATCAGAATGATGTCAATTTGAATCCACACTCTATCATCACTGGATTTTCCCAGATGTTCTAAGCCCTGATTCTCTCCTGTGTAACCTGAGGATGATACTAATCATGTTGGCTACATTGATCTTATGTAAGGATTAGATTCAGTAATGTAAGGAAAGCCCTTATACTAGTGCTTGATATCAACCTTATAAATAAGAGCTATTATCATTATCAAGTTTTACAATATTATTACTAGTCAAAGATAGCCAGAGCCTAGAAAATTAGGCTCCTAAGACCCAAAAGCAAAGAGACCTGAATTGTACTAAAAAGACAACTTACTAATTGTAGGAGAAGATACAGTGGCATCTTATGTGAAATAGGTATATAAACCATGACTTGGAATCACTGTGGCTTTCCTTTTACTGATACATTTATTCGGAGTACTCAAATTTTTGGTTTTTGGGTATTTTGTTTTTGTTTTTTTGTTGTTGTTGTTGTTGTTTGTTTTGTAGAGACAGGGTCTCGCTATATTGACCAGGCTGATCTCGAACTCCTAGCCTCAGTGTCCCAAAGTGCTGGGGTGAGCCACCATGCCCTCCCTCAAATGGTTTTTAATCAGGCCAATTCTCCCAACCTGGAATAGAGCCTGCCCTAGCTCTCAGAATTATGTTGCAGAACGGGCTAGCAGTCAAGTTTGTTCTCCATGAAAAGGCTGAGCACCTGGGGAGCTGAGAGGTAAGCTTGATGTACATGAGGACTGTTCCTCTGGTTTGTGAATAACCAGCCAGGGAGTAAAAAAAGATACCAGACAACCATCACAAAGGAAAGAAGGAAGGGAAAGACAGATCCACAAAGCGATTCTAAAGGAACATTATTAGCAAATCCTTTAAAATACCAAAACTGAGTGTGCAGGGCAAGACCAAGATAGAAACAGAATCCTCGCCTGGGGATGAACTATGGAGACGTCAGCGTGTGCCTGTCGTGAGTGAGTGGCAGATGAGTCAGGAATGAGCACAGCCCCAGGGTGACTCTGAGACCCTGTGCACCCGTCACCACTCACTCCAGTCGGCCTGGGAACACAGCCCCATCCTCCATTAATTGTTCACCTCTCATTAAGCATTTTTGCATCAGGCAGCCATTCCTTTCCAAGAGCTCAATTGCAGGGTTATATAAGGTTCTCCTGTGTTCCTGGCCGGAGAACTGAGACCAGCTGCCTGTCCAGAGTGCTCCCTTCCTAGGGGGTAGGTCACTCCAGGAAACCAAACGGCAGATTACAAAGCCTAGAAAACACAACAGGGGAGTCGAAGAGGCTGGATGTCCTCCCAGGCTGCTCTCAACCGTAGAGAGAGAAAACTCTCTGCTTCCTGAGCCCCGAGTGTGAAATCAAAGCTCCCCGTCCCCAGGCTGGTGTGAAGGACCTTTCAGCCAAGTCTCTCCACGACCACCTTGTATGATATCAAAGCTCTTCCCATTGTTCTTCTGCTTACAGAGCCTTCTCCCACGCGAGTTCCCAACCCTTTCACGATGTGAAAAACTCCACCATCCAAAGATTCTATTCCAAACAGCTGTTCCTGGATGCAAGGAGGGATCCATCTAGAACAGTGATTCTCAACCCTGGCTGCACTTTGCAGTCTCCAGGGGAGACTTTTAAAGTGCTGATGTCCAGTCTCCACCCCAGGCTCTCTGGGAATGGGGCTCAGGCACCAGCATTGTTTTTAAGTTCTTCAAGTGTTTGGGCTGTGCGGGGTGCATTTTAAAACTCATTGTTTTAGACTATAAATTCCTGCCAGTATACTAAAGCCATTGCCGACTCTCAGGGTTGTTTTTCTAAAAACGCATGATATGACTATCATCATGGTAGTTGCTATATGTTCCTTCCTCTCTCCATGTCTCCCTCTGTTAAAAGATAAACCTGGCCGGGCGCGGTGGCTCAAGCCTGTAATCCCAGCACTTTGGGAGGCCGAGACGGGCGGATCACAAGGTCAGGAGATCGAGACCATCCTGGCTAACAGGGTGAAACCCCGTCTCTATTAAGAAATACAAACAACTAGCCGGGCGAGGTGGCGGGCGCCTGTAGTCCCAGCTACTCGGGAGGCTGAGGCCGGAGAATGGCGTGAACCCGGGAGGCGGAGCTTGCAGTGAGCTGAGATCCGGCCACTGCACTCCAGCCTGGGCGACAGAGCAAGACTCCGTCTCAAAAAAAAAAAAAAAAAAAAAAAAAAAAAGATAAACCTTACCCAAATTACATTTAAGCGAGTTTGAGCAAATAATGATTCGTGGATCAGGCAGCCCTTGAACCAGAATAGGTTCAAAGGGGCTCCAGCATAGCCACATGGTGGAAGTCTTATGGCCAGTAAAAGGAGAGTGATGGACAGGAAACAGAAGTGAGGTACAGAAACAGCTGGATTGGTCACCATCTGGTGTTTGCCTTACTTAAACAGGTCTTGAACAGTTGGCTTCCTGTGATTGGCCAAAATTTGGTGATTGGCACAATAATAGATTACAGTCTGTTTATATGTCCAACTGGGTTACCATTCACTGTGTACAGAGAAACCTTTAGGCTGAACTTAAAATATGTAGGGAGGGCAGCTTCAGGACTAAACTTAATTTAACTCCCTCCCTTCCTCCCTCCCTTCCTTCCTCCCTCTCCTCCTTCCTTCCTTCTTTCCTTCCTCCCTTCCTCTCTTCCTTCTTTTCTTCCTCCCTTTCTTCTTTTCTTCCTTGACAACAAGGAAGAGGACAGATCACATCACTAGGCCTGAGCTCAGCATAATGGAAGCTAGGCCCCACCTAATATACCTCCATTAAAATCTGAACCACTACATGGCCCCCCCAAAAAAAAGTCCCTAAAAGAGCAGATGAGCTGGGAAAGGGCTCAAAGCTGATGAAAGACTCCAAGTGAGGAGGAAAAAACCCTGCTGCAAAGGCTGATAGGAAAAGACAAGGGAATGCCTCCCCTCTTTGGATAATTTTTCTGTCAAAACATCCCTTTTTTAACTTTTATTTATCTTTTTTTTTTTAACGTCTCTCATTCAGCTCTTTGGCTGGCCCATTGTCCAAGGCAACATCTTCCTATGATTCTATTATCTGTCAAATGGCTACTGTGATTGTAGGAGACATCGCATGTGAACGATCAGGCTTCACTTTTCTGCCAATGGTTGGTTCAAAATAAGCCACCGGAGGTGACCTGGTCATTGTACCCCTCCTAAAAAATGATACTGAGATGAACTTGAGAGCTTGCCAGCCTCTTTCCCTTCCCTGTGCCTCTGTTTCCCTTCCTGTAACACAGACATGGTAAATTTGGACATCTGAACACCACTGGGTTAAGATGAATGGTTCGAGTTTTAATCATCCTTGTTTGCAACATCTGAACATTTATCCACACGTTTCCCAGCACTCGCTTGCCATCCCCTCCCCCTCTTTTTTTATTCATTTCTGAAAGCTTCTATTATCAATCACTGCATGAGGTAAATTTTCAAATCAGCAGTCAGGGTTTTTAAGCTGCATGACTCCTATTATAGCCAAAAGGAGGCAGGTGACCAACACTGATACAGTCTCAAAAAATCCCCTCTGCAGCCTCCTTTCTTAGTGTTCATTCATTCATTTTCAGGGCATGTATCGAGGTTGGGTTTGACAAAGCCTTCACCGAGGATCGGTCTACCTTTCACAGAAGGCCAAGGGAACAGGGAAGTGGAGACGCTAAACTGGAAAAGAGAGAAAGGCAGGAGAGCGCGTTTGGAGAGCATTTTTCTTAGGCATTTTGTCACATCTTCCAGCTGGCTCCATTAGGGAGAATTGGAGTGTGTCAAAATTGGGTGTCTGGTTCTCTCTCCATCATTCTTGCTTCCCTTTTCCCTTTCATAGCAGTATTCCTAAGGGATGCCTTGCACCCACTGGCAAGGCCATCCCTATACGAAAGTCCCCAACTCCACACTCCAGCAGCTCTGGAACCCTTGGGCTCTGCCTGACTGTCCACTGTGGTGGCACTAGCTTGCTCTCTTCCACTCCCGTCTCCCAAGTTCTCATTTCATCCACCCGTGTGTCTGACCCTGCTCTACACCTGGACACTGCCTTGTCTATGACCCCGATAGGTAAACAGGATCTCCGTGTCTGTTGGACATGTGGGTGATCTTGACACAAACACCCAATTCTAGGCCTCTGAACATCCAAATTCTTTCTTGTGATTTCAGGCAATTGAAGGGGCTACCGTCCCCTGATGCCCTGTGCTTCTGAGTTCTACACCTTCATATACTGCTTCTGGGCTGTGTCCTATTGGCTCCCAACTGTATTCAATATCGCTGTCACATAAAAATTAACAAGTGCTACAGAGAAGGGAACAAGAGGAAAGGTTGACATCGTGCAGAAATTAAGAATCTATGGGCCGGGCACCACGGCTTATGCCTGTAGTCTCAGTTGAAGTGGGAGGATCACTTGGGCCCAGGAGTTCGAGACCTGTCTGGGCAACATAGTGAGATCCAGTCCTAAAAAATAACAAAAAAATTAGTGGGCATGGTGGTGCTCGTCTATAGTCCCAGCTACCCAGGAGGTTGAGGCAGGAGGATTGCTTGAGTTTGGGAGTTTGAGGCTGCAGTGAGCTGTGTTCACACTGCTGAACTCCAGCCTAGATGACAGAGTGAGACTCCATCTCAAAAAAAAAAAAAAAGAAAAAAGAAAAAGAAAGGAAGGAAGGAAAGGAATAAAATCCACAATATATATTCCACAAGCGCTCCCAGTTTTCCAGGATCAGGAGGCTGTCTCTTCGTCTGCCTTCTCCAACCCTGCACCCAGCCTCTTTGCCTCTGCACGATTTCCCCAGAAAGTCAAATCTTCTTCCCTTTATAGAGTGGAGCAGTGCAGCTCAGACTTGTAGGCATACCTGCCCAGCACAGACCAACGTCTGCCCTTGGCCATGGCCCACAGCCTTTCTCTGAGGAAAGGGCTCGCCACAGGCAATTCCCTATTCAAAGGTCACCATCGGCTAACAGGGGTCCTGCCTCCATCAACTCATCCGACGTTGAGGTGCGGCACCCGAATCAACCAAGAGCAGGCCAGTGGCCTCTGACAAGTTGAGGCAAGAAAACTCTGCCTCTGAGGGAAACTCTAAAGTGTGCAGCAACCAATCAAGGCCAATCAGATCCTCTCAGAAGCTGGATGGTGGGAGAGCCGATCACAGTCTGCAGCAGCTGAAGCCGCCAGGACAGCAGCAAGTAGGCAGAAGGACTTCAAAAGAAGAGAGAGTGAACAGAAGTCATAGGCCTAGAAAGCACAAGGAAGCAAAAGTCATGAGGTTGGGAGCAAGAAACAGGCAAGGCAGCAATAGCCAGTGGCAGTCACAGCAAGGAAGAGACCATGCAAGGGGATTTGGAGTGAAGGGAGCCACCGCTTTTGCACGAGGCCTTAGTTACTGAGCTGCAGACTCGGGGTTCTGTGCACGCTTACCTCCCTGTGCATGCATGCAGTGCACCCCCGTTGTCTCTGGTCTAGAGACTTTCTCTGCCCCTTGCAACCTCAAGCAGTGGGCTCCGGGCCCCTACTCTGTGCAAACTCTGCTGACCTATTTCATAGGACTCACCATGTCCCCCAAACTCTTTACCCTTTGGTCAGAGATCTGTCTTACTCAGGTTCACATCCTCATGTTCACACCTCCTCCCACATAGTCAACACAGAGTCAACACTCAGAGTTTGACTTCCTTCCAGCCCAGCCCTCTACATGGTGCCTATGACTTTAACCTAATTGCCTATAATTCCTCCCTGTATGAGAATAGATACTCAAATACAAGATTTCCAACCTATTCCCTCCAGATGACGAACAAGCTACAAGAGACAGTGTAGACTAGAAGAACAACCGCCTGAACCCGTGGGAAGAAGGTGGAACAAGACCTTACAGTAAAAACAAAAGTTGTCAGTTGATCTCATGGAGGTAGAGAGTAGAAGGGTGGTTACCAGAGGCTGGGAAGGGCAGTGGGGAGTGGGGATAAAGAGAGACTGATTAATGAGTACAAACATACAGGTAGATAGAAGGAATAAGTTCTAGTGTTTGATGGCACAGAAGGGTGACTGTAGTTAACAATAATTGAGTGTATATTTCAAAACAGCTAGAAGATTTGGAATGTCCCCAACACAAAAAAAATGATCAATGTTTGAGGTGAGGAATATCCCAATTACCTTGATTTGATCATCACACATTGTGTGCAACTATCAAATATCAAATGTACCTCATCAATATGTACAATTAGTGTGTATCAATATAAAATATTTTTTAAAGCTGTGATTCCTGCCCCTACACCCCTTGGCAGCCATCCCACCTTTGCAGCAATGAGCTGGAGAGTTGGGGAGCTATCAGGTTCTCCTGTGTTCAGACAAAATGTAGAATGGTTGTGACTGAAAAGCCTCAAGTTTTCTAATTCCATTTTGTTCCATTCCCCACAAAAAACAACTACAGGCTAGGCACTGTGGCTCACGCCTGTAATCCCAACATTTTGGGAGGCTGAGGAGGGCTGATCACGAGGTCAGGAGATCGGACCATCCTGGCTAACACGGTGAAACCCTGTCTCTACTAAAAATACAAAAATTAGTGAGGCATGGTGGCACACACCTATAGTCTCAGCTACTCAGGAGGCTGAGGCACGAGAATCACTTGAACCAGGAGGCAGATGCTGCAGTGAGCTGAGATCATGCCACTATACTCCAGCCTGAGGGACAGAACAAAACTGTCTCAAACAAAAAATTTAAAAATAATATATATATATAACTCAGATGGAGAGAAAGTAAATCAATGAAACTATGGAGAAAAGAAGAGAAACATCTCAGCAAGCAGCCAGGGTGACCCTTTCTGTTCAGCGTGGCTGAAACCAAAGCAATGAGGCTGGCCCTTCGCCTCCTGTCAGAAAGGCTACACATGTTTAAAGGACAGCAGCATTCAGAGATTTTATCTGCAGGAGGCCTTGCTGTTTTCCTGCTGAAAATGTCTGACTCAATTCATAACCAGTATCTAAACAGAGTCATATTGGTTTAATTCATGCACTATTTACATACATAATCGTAATCTCAATTGAGTCTCAACTTCAGAAATATAGTTTATTACAGTGGGATCAGAGTACACCAACCCCCATATTCCACATTCCGCAGCCATCTTCTTTCTCTACATACCATTAACCAGAGGGCTTCCACAGCTTATTCTCCAGTGGAAACCATCAAGAACCTCCCAAGGAAGGCCGAGTAGTGGAGGCGTGACCTCCCACAGTCAACCTCTGTCTCTCCGCTAACCCAGCAAACAACCACATGATAGTCACAAATAATATGGCCCCATGGGTATATACGTGGGCTAGGTATACACCCGCCCCTTCCTTCCTCTCCCACTCAAGAAAGCAGATCAGAATGCAAGAATCTAAAAACAGCATTGTTATGGAGGCATACTCTGAAATATATTGTCATTTATCAACAAAGTAAATTATTCAAAACTGTGATACTCTCACTGTTATTAGCTAGCAAATTCCTTTTCATACCCAGAGTGGAACACAATGGTTGAACATCGATTTCTTAGACACAAATTTGAATGTCTACCACTTGAATTGCTGATGTCTGACAAATGACAAAAATGATAAATGCTAGTGTAAATCAACTCATACAAGATCCAAGCATTTTTAGAGAAAATCAAAATACCTCTCTCTTTCTCAGAACATACTTACCAAAACCCCACACTCTTCAGGAACAATAACAAGTGTATGATCACCTAACAAAGCCTCTAACACTCTCTAAGCAAAGTAAACAGGATAAAACATGACAATTTTATCATCATTATGGATTATTTTAATTTTTATTCTTTGTGTTTTACATACTTTCTGATTCCCTATGAACATTCGTTACCTTTTTAAGGGATAATGTTTAAAATGTTATGTAAAAAATGAAATATACTTTCAACACAAGGAATGGAAAGTCATGAAATTTAAGGAGATTCTGGAAGACATTGGCTTACTTCAAGATTTATGCAAGAACATATCTATAGCAATGAGGAAAGAAGACATTTTAAAAAGACCTCCAAAGAGAAAAAAATTAATTGCTATCACTTTTTTTACTGGAAGATGTGATAGATATTGTAACAAAATTCCCACCGTCCAAAAAAAAAACAATTGAAAGACACCTCTTTCTGAATGCCTATAATCTGAAACAAGACCAGTTGGATCTGTACAAGTGATCCATCAGCTAAGTTCCTCTAAGTGAAATACACTTGTCTTTAGAAAAAGCATGTTCCCAAATTGGAAATATGAATTGATCAAAGGTACATAGGCACAACACCAAAATCTATTTGAAGTAAGAGTTTCTCCAATTCTGGGCTTGGGACATTTCTTTCCAATCATTTGGGCAGCAGTTGAATCAAGTCCAGGAGGTTAAAATACTGAAAGTCCAGAGGGCAACATTTCCATACAACTCACACATTTCTCGTGCTGAAGGTGTGAGCTTTGAAGTTGGGTAGCAGCCAAGACAGAGGGGTAGAAAAAAAAGAGAAAGAATGACATGGGGGCTGGTAGTCACTCAAAGGAAGAACAAGAATCAAGGCAAAGAAAAAGAAAAGTGAGGTGAAAATGGATTAAAACAAAGCCAGGGAGGTCTAGCCTTCTCCCTCATTGCCAAGGTTGGGAAGATGACGGAAGTTTGTCCTGCAAACTCATCAGGAGTGGGGGCAATAATTTACCAAGGTCAAAGGGCAAGGGCAGGCCCCCTCAGTGACCCAGCCTTTGCAATGAAAACATTCCAAAGAAACTTAAGCAGGCAGAATGTGTAGACATTTGTGCAACACAGCTGGGGGAAGCCTCCACAACCTTTCCCAGTCTTAGTCCTGTCAAATGACAAATGTCTCTTTTACGTAAGGATCAAACAGTGTTGGAGGCAGTAACATAAGCAAGATCTTCAGTGACATTGATTTTGCATGTTAGCAGAGTTGCTTCTAAAGAGGAACTCCCACGACTGCCAGAGAGTTTCTTAACCTGAAAACTGCAATTGTGCAACTCACTTAACAGCCAAATATAGGCCAACAGGAACAAATTCATCCAACCTTTCTGACAGCGTCACGTTGACACTTCAATTACCTGATAACTGCAGCAATGTTTTCCTAGCTGAGCAGGAAAACTTCAAAAAAAAAAAAAAAGCTTAACCTTTTCCTCTTTAGCTTCCGCTAACCATCCACATCTGCTTTCCTGGCTAAGTCTCCATAGTAGCTATTATCAACATATGAATGGAATTAAAAAAAGAGAGAGAGACCCAGAACTGAATTCAAATTCTGACTCTACTATTTTCCAAGGGTGGGTCCTAGGGCAAGTCACCTAGACTCTATGATCTTCAGTTGTAAGTTGCTATGAAAAAGTAAATAATATAAGAAATGTTTGGAAGACACAGATGCTCCGATGATTGTTGTCATGCCAATGGTAACAAAAGTAAATAAGGACTGGGCTTACTCTATGCCAACATAAAAAGTATATTTCTTCTCACCTAAATAAAACACTTGCTACCTCTTGAACACGATTATAAGTAGCCTACCTATCTTTAGTTTTATGTAAAAACATTCTGCTCTGGGCTAGGTGCAGTGGCTCACACCTGTAATCTCAGCACTTTAAGAGGCTGAGGCAAGAGAAACGCTTGAGTTCAGGAGTTTGAGACCAGTCTGAGCAACATAGGGAGACCTCATCTCTACAGATAATTTTCAAATATTAGTCAGTTGTGGTGGTGCGTGCCTGTGGTCCCAGCTACTTAAGAGGCTGAGGCAAGAAGATCGCCTGAGCCCAGGAGGTTGAGGCTGCGGTGAACCATGATTGCCCCACTGCACCCCAGCCTGGGTGGCACAGCAAGACCCTGTCTCAAAAAAAAAAAAAAAATTATATTGCAATTGTATTGAAAGATTCTCAAGGGAAATTTAATGTTTAATCTGATGTCATCATTCTCTCAATGTAAACAAAAACCAGTAGTCAAATTTTATATATTAAAGGAATAATTACAAATGATTAATATGATGATGATGTCAATGATGAAACAAATATGCTATGGTCAACACTGTTTTGGTTCTGGTTTTTCCTAGTCTAAGATGGCAGTAGAGCATATAGCAAATATCTCTGGGCACCACTCTCTTCTATACAGATTTCCATTAAAGCAGTTGCAGTTCCTTTACTGCATTGGTTTGTTTGTTCTTCCTAGAACACAAAGCTCCCATGAGTGAAATTAACTTCTGAGCCATCTTTGTATACCTAGTATCACATGGTAGGCCAGGCTGGATGGGCAGATGGTCAATCCACCTGCATTGGTAGCAAAGTAAGACACAATCTTAAAAAGAACACTATTTTATAAGTTTATATTATGCTTGTATCAGTTAAGATTAGGCTCAGTTACAACCATCGAAACTCTAGCAAAATGGTTTAATCAAAATAGAGAGGTATTTCTCTCTCACGCAGCAATCTAGAGCTAGTCTGTCCACGGCTCCACAGTGCCAGAGATCCATGTGCCTTGCATGTTACTGTTCTATTGTGTGTGGTTTTTATTCTCAAGTTAACATCTTGGAATCCAGGCCATACAATCACAATCCAGGTAGCAGGAAGGTAGGAGAACAGTGCACATGGGTATTGGGTAGCAAAATGGGTGGACTCCATCAAAGAGTGCATAGCCGGGCTCTGTGCATGTGTACCCTGTCCTTTCGGGGCCCAGCAGGCATCGTAGCGTGGCAGCCATGTCCAAGCCATGGCCTGGGCATCGTGTCACCTGCCCAGACACATGGTCACTCACACTGGGGGCTTTCTGTCGTGTGTGTGTGTCTTCCTGTTGACTGAGCACTTCGTTCTCAGTGCAGAATGTTTCCTGTTAGTGTGTGAAGACACTGGTTTTCAATCAGTGTCTAAAACCACATTCCTGCCTTTCACTGCAACACAGTGTGTTCATTTGTTTAAAATAGAGTTTAATGAGTAAGTTTAGATCTGGCTGGTGAATATCTTAAAACTTTATATTAATAAAAAGTTCTTCCTGGAAAAAAATCCATTTTTCCCCTTTTCAATAACAGAACTTCAATTTTTATTTCAGCTTATTGCCATCCACAACAAATGTTATATTTCCCAGCCTACCTGGCAGGTAAATGTGGCCATATGACTAGGTTCTGAACAATACAACACAAGCAGAAGTATTGTGTGGAATTTCTAGGAAGTTCCTCCTCTGTGAAAAAAACACAGATATGGGCCGGGTGCCGTGGCTCACATCCGTAATCCTAGCAACTTTGGGAGGCCAAGGGAGGAGGATTGGTCAAGGCCAGGATTTCAAGACCCTCTCTCAACAAAGAATTTAAAAATTAGCCGGGCATAGTGTTGTGCAACTGTAGTCCCAGCTACTTGGGAAGCTGAGGCAGGAGGATCACTTGAGCCCAGGAGTTCAAGGTTGCAGTGAGCTGTGATTGTGCCACTGCACTCCAGTCTGGGTGAGAGAGCAAAACCTGGTCTCGAAAAAAAAAGGAAAGGAGGAGAGGAGAGGAGGGGAGAGGAGAGGAGGAAATGATGGCTGGAGCTCTAGCAGCCATCTTGAATCATGAAGATCATAAAGACAAAAGCTATAACCTAAGAATGACAGATTAATGAACTAGAAGGAAACTGATTATCTGAAAACCTCATGGAGGGACCATACCAGCCATAGACTGCAACTCTGAATTTCTTTTATGTAAAAGACACATTTACTTTCATATTTTTATGCCACTTATATAACATATTTCTGTCTCCTATAAAGAAGAATCTAATTCTAATCAATATAGTGCTGAAGTAAACTCCCCCCACTCCACTGCCCTTTCCTCTCTACTGGTTATAAGCAACAGTCTCTTCCACCAACACTGGCCATTATTGAATTTTCTTTCTCATCTTAACTTTTCTCATAGGGAGTATCAAATAAAGGACACATAGCCCATAACTTTTATTTTTGCAAACTATGAAAATTTTATAACAAAGGGAAATAAAACATGAACATCAACAATTCTCTATACAGCTATTGTAAGATGAAAAAAAAAAACTTAAAGAATTCACCTTCCAGACAGAGGCATTTCTGTCACTACCTAACATCTGTGGCCATGTTCCCAGTATGTACTTCACAAGGAAGAGAACATATCTTTAGGTAAATGATTCTTAATTAACTTATGTACTTGAAAAAATAAACTCAGCAGGAAAAAAATATGTATCTATTGCTCTATATTAAAGAGGCAGAGGAAGAATTTGCCCTAAAACAGAATTTGCAACTCAGCAGGATAAGAAGATGACTCCATTTTACTTCTTATAAATAGAAAAGAAGTTCAAGGCACATACGTTGTCAAAACAACTTTATAAATAAGCTGGTGCCAACACACTCATGAATACTAAAAATATTTTCCAGGTTCTCAGTTGTCTTCTCTATGATTCTATTGAGGTTATGCCTATTCCAATAAACCCAATTCTCATTGCAATTCTTAGTGAGTCCAGTGTGCCTCCTCGTATAAGATAAAGGATTTCATAAACTGACACCATGGACAGATCAAGATTAGTCGGCTTTATGAAGCCAGTGACTTAGTAGTTCCTTTAAATCTTTCTGTAAGGCACTATGGCCTCCAGTGTCCACTCCGGATCATATGGTGGAGGAGGAATGCTTGTGGACCTAGAGTTAACGACAATGACCTGGATTCTTGTCCCATCTCCATTTTCTAACATGTGGTGTAAATTTGAACAAGTGTCTTAATCTCCCCTGTCTCTCCTTTCCATTAAATAAGAATAATACCAATTTCCACAGGGCTTGGTGGCTTATGCCTGTAGTCCCAGCACTTCAGAGGCCAAGGCAGGTAGATCATCTGAGGTTGGGAGTTTGAGACCAGCCTGGCCAACATGACGAAACTCAGTCTCTACTAAAAACAAAAATTAGCCGGGCCCAGTGGTGTCTGCCTGTAATCCCAGCTACTCAGGAGGCCGAGGCAGGAGAATCGCTTGAACCCAGGAGGCGGAGGTTGCAGGGAGCCAAGATCGTGCCACTGCACTGCAGCCTGGGCAACAGTGCCAGAGTCCCTCTCAAAAAAAGAAAAAAGAATAATACCAATTTCAATTTTGATACGGTTCAATTATATGTGAAAGTAGTTTATAATGGTAAAGAGTTGCATATGGGTAGTATCTGTAAATTTTAATAATTAGTGGTGTTTGGGTTGTAAGTAATTAAAACTAAACTGTGCTGCCTCAAGCACAGTGAATATATACAGAGCGTTTTGGAAGAAAATAAAATGAACTGTTAAATAATGATTACCATTTGGGGTAGGACTTTTTTTTTCCTTGACAGACTTTAGGTGGCAGCCATACATATCTTTTAAATTTAAGAAAACAATATGTAATTTCATCATGTTTTTTTTCCGATGATGAAATGGTAGAAGGCCAAAGTGAAGGAACTGGGCAGAAGCAGATATTCTTTTAGCGATAATAATGTGTCCCTCTTCAGTTCTAAAGGTCCTCACCCTGGTGATCCTCATAGATCTTCCTTCCAGTGGATATTAATGTGAGCTTATCCCTAGCAATAAAGCATCAAGATTTAGAAAACAGAAATAAAATTGTTTGAAGAAGCCCCTGAATATTCAATATTGAGTGCTTCTGGCATTAGCAGCCAGCACTAAACCCAAACCACTGCACCCATGGGTCCAAGAATGACCTTTGTATTCAAGTGGCATCCCTCTCCTCGCCATCCCTATCAGGCAAAAGGTGTGTGCCTTCCTCAGTTGGTTTATTGGCTACCATTTCCCTCACTCTCTTCTTTTTTTTTTTTTTTTTTTTTTAGGTAATCTATTTAAAAGCCTCATAATCTGTTCTATAAATAGCTCAACATTTACGCCTAAAGGCCCCCAAAAAATCTGGAGGTGATACATTGAATAGGCAGTAGGCCTCTGAATACCTGGTTATCAAGGACTCCTTTAACCTCAGTCTCCCACAAATTAGGAGGAAAAGCATTTATCTTTGTGCAAAATGAACTATTTCCACAGACTGGGCACAATGGCTCACGTCTATAAATGTAGCACTTTGGGAGGTTGAGGTGGGAGGATCACTAGAGCTCAGGAGTTTGAGACCAATAGCAGCTTGGGCAATATAATGAGACGCCATCTCTACAAAATAAAAATGTTTTTAAATAGCTGGGTGTGGTGATGTGGGCCTGTAGTCCCAGCTGCTCAGGAGACTGAGGAGGGAAGATCTCTTGAGCCCAGGAGTTCAAGGCTGCAGTGAGCTATGTTGCACCACTGCACTCCAGCCTAAGTGACAGAGCAAGACCCTGTCTCAAAAATAAAAATAATAAAAATAAGTAAATAAATAAATTCCTCCCCCTCTATTCACTGAACTCTCAAGTTTCCACCATGGATTGTGGTGTCACACTCCATCCTGCCCCATTTGCTCTAGATTCCCAACAAGGGGCACATACAGAGTACAGATCACCATCCTCACCATTGCCAGCACCTCAATCCATGTGTCAGGCTCCCTCTAATGCCATCCAGGAGGCTGGTCTGGAGGAAATGGTCCAGGTGAAAAGGATTCCAGAATAGTGAGTTGCTACAGCAAAGGATATAGTAATTCCTCCAAAATTAAAGATACAATTACTATATGATCCAGCAATCCCACTTTTAGGTATACACCCAAAAGAATGGAAAGGTGCATAAGGGTAATTTGTACACCCGTGTTCAAAGCAGCATTATTCACAGGAGCCAAAAGGTGGAAGTGACCCAAGTGTCCCCGGATGGATGAATGAGTAAACTAAATGTGGTACACACATACAATGGAATATTATTCAACCTTAAAAAGGAAGAGAATTCTGACACAAGATATGACACGGATGAACCTTGAGGACATTATGCTCAGTGAAATAAACCAGTCTCAAAAAGACAAATATGGCATGGTTCTACTTCTGTGAGGTACCTAGAGTAGTCAAATTCAGAAAGACAGAAAGTAGAATGGGGGTTACCGAGGATGGGGGTGGAGGGAAACGGGGAGTTGCTGTTTAATGGGTGTTGAGTTTCAGTGTTTCAAGATGAAAGAGCTCTGGTGATGGATGGTGGTGATCATTGCACAACAATCTGTACTTAACACTGCTAAGTTGCACACTTAAAATGGTTACAATGACTAATTTTATGTTATGTGTATTTTACCACAATTTTTTTTAAAAGGATGCCAGATTCTTGCATATCCTTCTCTGGAGCCAAGAGCATTACATGTCCAGCCCACCTGGGTCCTCCAAAGTTCAACTTCAGCAGGCCAACCCAGGGCATACTCAAAATCTTTCCATTGGCCAATCTCTTCCAGCCAATGGGAACCTTTCAACCTCTAAACTTCCACAGCCACATAATTAAGAACTAAATCTCACTCCCAATCATGTTGTAGAAGAATTGTTTTAGATATAACAAGGTGTCCACCTAGGTAGAACTTTAAGAAGCTTCCAGCTGCGGAAATATTGTTTCTCTATCTGGGTGACGGTTAGATGAGCGTATTCACTTAGTAATAATTCATACAGCTGTACACCCAGGGTTTGTGCACTTTTTAGTTAGACTTCATTTTCGGACCTGTTTTGCTATTTCTTGCATTATTCATGGCCTCTCACAAGATGGCAAATTCTCCAAGGCCTCACAGAGCCTAGCAAGGTGCTAGGCTTCTGTCAGGAGCATGAGCTATGTCTACTGATACCATTAAAATTTGGAGATCTGGGGAGTATCAGAGGGAGAAAGACAGTGCACAGGGCACTGGAATAGTTTTGCAATGTCCTTCTACATCAGGGAACCAAAAACGTTCTGACCCCAAAGCTGCAGGTCAATAATGCAGCCAATTTCATCAGCACAGGCCAGTAGACAGAGGAAACTCAGCTGTGCTGTTGATAACCCATGTCTTAGGAAAATAACCCTTCTGATTTTAAAAGGATATATACATGCATACACACACCCCAAAAGCTCAACTCTAGCCTCAGCATGAGAAGAATTAACGTGATGGGATAAAAGTTAGTGCCTATTTTAAGAGGCAGTGACAACTGAAATAGATTGCAGATGGCAAGCTCTTCTGAACCCTGCAATAAGTCTGTGATGGCCCATTCTCCAGGCAGCGAAAGTTGGAGCCAGAACTCCATGGTCTTGGAAATGCGGACGGTAATCATTTACTCCAAGAAACACAAGGGCTGGCCCTGAAGCAGAAGTGCTGGAGCAAAGCACCCCCAATGGGTTGTGATGGACCCCCCTAAAAAGCCACCAGTGGGAGGGGTCAGTTTGATCTCCAATTGGAGTAGTCCTTTGAACTCCAGTGCTGAGCTTTCGTGCAATGTGGTGCATTGGGGGTTGTTTCCATTTCAGCTGTTTCTCCATGTGCCAGAGAGGAGAGTCGTGCCTGGCAGGCCTGGGCCAGCAATATCTAGAACACAGGCCTGGCTCCAGGAGAAGCCGGAAGCCTCCCCTCCTCCACCATGGTCCCTCTGTATGTGGGCAGAGAAGGAGGCGGGGGATCAAGGATCCAGGAGGAGGATTTGGTGCCAGGGAGATGACTAAGGGTCTGACGCAAACACCGCACGCATGTGGGACTTGTGAGACAAACAGGTCTGGAGGGGAACCAGTGCTCCAGGCTTGACATTGGGGCGCCTCCCAGCCCCCACCTTGGTCCCTAGGCCCGTTTAAGATGGAAGGTGAAGCAAGATGCCCTGAGTTCTCATTTTTCTCTCTCTTGCTGGTTTTCTCTTGTTTGACAAATCAAACTGAACCCCAAAGGAAAAAACTGGGAAGGAGGGAGGAGGACTCCTTCCCAGGCAGATTTATGGCATTCTGGATGCAGCTTGCATTTGTCAGGCCAAAATGGTTAGGGTGGGCTAATAGAGTAGAATTACAGCTTCCTATAATAGGGAAAGTTAAATAGACAAGCTCTCCTACCCTGAGGAGAACGAGGCAGAGGTCAGTGCTACTGGCTTTGAACATGAATGGCCCCTTCCCCTCGGTTGCCTTTCACATGTGGCCCGGCAACAGTAGCAGACAGATGCGACACAAAGCCAGACACACCTGATTAACCATGAATACAACAGCTGTCGTTTCCCCACCACCACAGATACCCACACCCTCGTTCTTTCCGCTTAGTTTTTTCCCTTTCTTTCAGCTAAGCGTGAGGAAATCAAACCTACCATTAAAACCCAAGTTAGTGGGAGGGTGTCAGCAGCCGGGCCTTTGTTTCTCTGCTCACAGACATGTAATAGGTACCTTCAGGGTTGTCCTTTCATCTGAAAACGCGTTGTGGTCTCCCACTGAGGGCTCAGTCAGCTCAAAACCTGAGCCCCCAGAAAGGCCAGCAGAGGGTGGGGGAAGATGAAGGTGGCCTGAATGGGGAAGGAGAAAGTGGACTTTTCTGGGGCACCTGAGTGTCTCTCTTCTCCTCTCTCCTCCTTTCCATTGGCTTGCCTCCATCCAACGACCACTCCCTGCTGCTAAAAACATCCACCCTTAAGATGGACTGGCTGTTCTGAATTTATCAAGAGGAAGTGGAACTCAATGCAGCATTGTCTTTCTGCGGCTTGCTTATTTCACTCTATTCTGAGCCGGTCTTAACAAAGGAGAATCAGGTCAGGTGGTTTTAGGGGTTTTTTTCTATTTGCCTCTCTTGGGTAGACAAATCCTTGAGTTCAAGTTAACTTCCAAGACCTTGCAAATCAAACACAGGAGGGACTCTGGTGTTGAACTGCGAATGATTTCTAACAACATGAATAAAACGTAATGTGATTATGTGAGCTTCCAGAAACCTACAGAATGGTAATTACAGCCCAGAGTATGAATCTTGATTCTTCTTCAGGTGTTCTGTTTCGTGTTGTTTTGTTTTGCTGGGCAATCTCAAATTAACCATTTGACCTCTGTAAGCCTGCATTTCTACTGCTTAAAATGGTTCTCTCTTTTGTCAAAAAGTCCCTGAAGCTATTACAAAGAGACTAACAAAAATGATCGGAAATCACTTTGCAAACACTAAAACTTAGAATAATAGGATGATAACTGGGTAGCTTAATCTCACAAAAAGTCAACGATATCCCTTATTTTCTCACATGAATGAAAAATTAATGGAATAATTCAGGCTCTCATCTGAAGTCTCATGGTTTCTAGTGAAGGCCCAGGCCTACTGTATACTTCTGCCTTCTACTAAGAACTCATGGAGATTTCTCACTCAAGATAATCAGGAAGTATAATAGAAATGTCTAGGAAATTTGGTGTCAGGTAACAGAGAAGTCCCCAGAGTCACATTTGTGTAGGACATTGGAATTTGTCCTAGAACACAAAAGTATCCTCCAGTGGTTGGTAACTTTAGGCTCATCTTCTAGCCAATTGAAGAACAGTCATATCCACTATCAAATCAACCCAAAGGTCCCATCTCAGAATAATGTGAAAAGGCCCTGTTCACTTTGCCGTCAAAACCATCTCGCAACTCTTCTCCTAGTATCCAAATATCTCTTTCTCTTGCTTCACAGAACTCACGGTTTAAGCAGAGCAAGCCTGTCTGTTTTCAATTCTTAACTTTTCACACATGGCAAACGAGTGGAACTTCTGAGCACTGCGATCATCTGGCTGATGAACAAGCTGTTTTCCATTTCTGGCAACAAATACTTCTGGCTTATCGTGACGGGATGAAAAGGGATGAAAATATACTCTGGTTGGATATTGTTGATAACATTTGTCATCTTTGCAGCTAAAAAAAGCTAGCTTAAATTTTTTTCCTTTGGTGTTGCAGAAAATGGTAAAAGAAGCGACATCACCGTTGAGTTGCCAATTAAATTGCATTCCTAAATGAAGTAGGTTAGTGAGATCTTTTCCATAACAAACGCAATGTCACATCACGAGATAAAGTAAGGACTGGACCAGGAGGCAAGGTCTCTGGGGCCTGGGCCCGGGGCTCCACTGGTGCACGTGGTGTCTTTCAAAGGCTCCCTTCACCTGTCTGAACCCGTCTCCCTCTGTATTCCCTTACTAGGGCTGCCATAATAAATACCACAAACTGGGTGGCTTATACGAGAGAAATGGATTTCCTCACTCTTCTGGAGGCTAGAACTTTGAGAGTTGTCAGCAGAATTGGTTTCTTCTGAGGTCTCTCTCCTTGGCTTGTAGACGGTCATTTTCTCCCTGTGTCCTCATACGGTCTTCCCTTTGTGTTTGTCTGTGTCCTCATCTTCTCTTCTTACAAGGACACCAGTCAGATTGGATTAGGGCCCACCTTAATCATCATCTTGGAGTCTATAACACCAGTGAAGAAAAAGAGGAGTCATGGTTACCAATGTTTCAGGCTAAAGTTGCTTTAGTTCCAGTCTCTCATTTTACAGATGAAGAGACGGAGGCCTCAAGACTCGCCCAAGGTCACACTGGTCAGTGATAAGCTGAGACTACAGAGGATGTCACCACGGAAAACAGGTAGACAGTTTCCAGCTCTGATCTGTGGAGCCTTTGTGCAATATGTTGAGGTAAGAGGGTAGAAGACCAGTACGGTCTTCTATGATTTTTTAAAATCGGAAAAAGGTCAAGTTTCTGAAAGTGAAGACCTTTGAAAAATATTACTTTAGAAGCCACGGAGCAGGAGAATGTGTGGTATGAAGCTCTGGGCTCGCCATAATGTATGATGGGCTGTATTCTTTTGCTAGGGCTGCCTTTACCAAGTAACACAGACTGGGGAGCTTAAAACAACAACGGTTTATGTTCTCACACTTTTGGAGGCTTGAGTTCTGACATCAAGGTATCAGGCACATGCTCCCTCAGAAATCCGTAGGAGAGAACCCTTTCTTTGTCTCTTCTAGCTTCTGGTGTCTGCTGGCAATATTTGCACTATAAATGCATTATTCTGTGAAAGGAAAATAAATCTCAGGACCCCAAAATCACTAAGCCAAAGGGAAAAGTCAAGCAGGAAACTGCTTAGAGCAAAACTGTCTCCCATTCTATTCTTTAAAAAGATAGCTACTAAGATAAAAGAGCTGCGTACCTCCCTCACAATTTGTCCACAAGGAATTTCCTTGTGCACAACAGACAGACAGAACTCAGTCATCCCTCTGCTCACTGACATAAATACATACCTGATTGACTGCTTTGAGAAGGCTAATCAGAAACTCAAAAGAATGCAAACGTTTGTCTCTTATCTACCTATGACCCGGAAGCCCCCTCCCTGCTTCGAGTTATCCCGCCTTTCCAGACCAAACCAATGTACATCTTACATATATGGCTTGATGTCTCATATCTCCCTAAAATGTACAAAACCAGACTGGCTGTACTCCGACCACCTTGGGCACATGTTGTGAGGACCTCCTGAGGCTGTATCATAGGCACATCCTTCACTTTGGCAAAATAAACCCTAAATTGACTGAGACCTGTCTCAGATGTTTGGGGTTCACAATTCCTATCTCTGCCTCTGTTAGCATATGGCATTCTTCCTGTATGTCTCTGTCTCAGTGTCTAAATTTCCCTTTTAAGGACACCAGTTATATTGGATTAAGGGCCCATCCTACCCCAATATGACCTTGTCTTAACTGATTACATCTGTAATGACCCTATTTCCAAATGAGGTCGCATTTCAAGGTACTGGGGGTGGGGACTTCAACATATCTTTCTAGGGGACACAGTTCAACCCATAACACATGCATCCTGCAGAGTTTCCTGCTCTTCCTGGAGCCTGCAGTCGTGAGCTGCTGACCCGCCCTCACTTCCCAGACACTGCCAGCACACGACTCATGACCAAATGGTGCTCCTCCAAGACAGAACCCTGGTGACTCGTAGTGCTGCAGACGGCAGTACAGAGGGGTGATTAAGAAGACATTGTCATTTAAAATAAAGCCACACAGTTCCTTTGTAAATATGTGTCACTGGGTATTTAGAACCATCATACCCAACCCACTGCTGCACGTTGGTGGAAATGTCAAGTAAGTTACACACTCATGTCTTTTTGGGGGAGCCTTTTATTCACAGTTCTCCCTGAGTTTTACTTCCTGAGGGAGTGTGCTCACCCGCCTCCGTTTCAGCAACTAACCTTGCCTGTTTCTAAAGTTCATGCTGTCCTGACATTCTTTGCATCAGCACAGTCACCTCTGTTAGTCATCTCTTACCAATTTTCTCTCTTTGTACTCTTTCAGGAAGTCATGTTTTTGCTCAGGTAAAAGAGGTGTAGGAAGAGCGATCTGCCTATTTGATGATTCATCCCTTTGCTTTTTGCCATTTCTAAATGTTGGGGGAAAATCATTTTGTTAAGGGCTTTAGCGAACGGGCATGGTCAATGGGGTGAGAGAAGCCACCATAAGCCACTTTCAACTTAGAGCAGAAGCAATGTTCTATCAGTCTTTCTTATTCTTTTGGAGACTAGCATCATGATTCTCAGGGCCACTGGAATCCACCAGACTGACTTCCCTGAGGAGAGACTGCCTTCTAATGGCGTGACCATCTGCTCTACTTCCTTCATGTTTGGTCCGTGAATTACAGCAAGTCACAGGCCACCTGAGCATTCTACTCACTTCTTTTGTGCATCCAGGCCATAGACTCAGAGTGTGTTTGAGTTGAGATAGATCTGAGCATATTCAGCTAAATGAGGTCCTCAAAGGGTATGAGGGGGAATTATGCCCCACTGCCTCCCAAAATTCAAATGTTGAAGCCCTAACCCTTAGAACCTCAGACAGTAACTATATTCGGAGATAGGGTGTGTAAAGAGGTAATTAAGAAAAGGAGCAAAAATGGAGCAAGTTTCCTTCTCCCTTGTGCTATTTCTAAGGTCATGTTACAAAAATCAAATAGAGAATACCTGTCAAATAAACAGTTGATAAAGTAGTGAAGAGAAACAGAATATTAATTCAAAGAGCATGCTTCAACCCATAGTCAGAGCAATCCATTAGTTAATCAACCAATATTTATTGATACTCACCGAGAGACTGAATATACAAATGGACAATGGCCAAGCCATAATTAAAAATAGAACTCCAGCCTATAATCTGCAGCAGCCAGCACAGGACACCAACCCATCAGTAATAGCAACCGGCCCAGGAAGCCAGCCTGCTATCATCAGCCAGACTTATAGGAAGTCAAACCACTATCTCTATCAACAATTTAGGAAGCCGAACAATAACCCCTGTAATAATCAGCTCCAAATGGCCAGAACTTGATTGATGATGGACAGCCTCCCTGATTTTTGTCCCTGCTTCCAACTTAGGACCAACCAGAGAAAGGCAAATATGCACCCTAAGCAATCACATAGGTGTCCGTGCTTCTAGTGAACCACCTCCAGCTTCCCACACCAACAGCTTCCAATCAGCACATACCTGGAGCCTCCTTTTTTCTACTATAAAGTTTTCCCACTCCTCTGCCTGCATTTGAGTCTCTGCCAAAACACAAACAATAGTAGCTCTGAATAAACAGCATATGCTTATTCTTATTTGGTTGGTCTTCATTTATTTCCACACTTCCAAATGCAAGTAAATTTTATGCTAGACTCTTGAATGGTCAGGGAAAATACAAGGAGGTATGTGACATGGCCCTTATGCCTAATAAACTTAAAATCTTTGGGACTGGAGATAAAAATGCACAAAGAGCAAGAACCACCACCACAATGACTAAGCAAATAACAAAGCCAGTCAGGAATAGTAAGTCTCAAATGCAAGTTCCAGATACTGGATGTAAAAGTCTGGAAAAGACAGATTACTTTTGGCTGGGGAGGTCAGATATGAACTGAACTTCACACACACAAAGGAATTATTCTAGTAATTATTGGGTTCCCCTTTGCTCACATGGTTACTCACACTTGAAAGTTTGTGGTAACAAGAAGGAGCCTTGGCAGGAAGTTTGTTTGTTCCATGACTGCTTTTACTGTCACATGAAGAGTGAGTGGTTGATTTACTGAGAAGTCCCCCTTGTTACCCTTCATAAGCCCCAAGTGAGTCAGGACCTTCCCTTGGTCATCAAACTGGAGACAGGACACCCCTGCCCAGTTAGCATTTTAGTTCAGCTTGCCTGGGTTCTCATTCCAAATTCCCACCCCCAAATCCTTGGTCACCCCCAAGAGTAGATCTTTACCCACAACAGGCCACTGTTGAAGCTAAGGTTTCCCAGAGGAAACCAGAAAAGACTTCCCTTATGTTGGGGTTATAGGGTGCCCAATAAATAGGACCCCTCTTTCCTGCCCAACTTCTGAGCCAATTAAGAGGAATAGGAATTCAGGCAGATAGAGGGGGAAATATCACCATTCTTTTAAGTTGACAAAGTCTTCGTTGGTGGGTATGATTTCAGGTCCTTGGGCTTGTTAATATTGCACCACTGATGGCAGACAGAAACTTTGCAACATGGAGATTTACCACTTAAAAGTTAGGGCTTGGAGGAGCAGAGGATGTTTACTTTCTTCAGGCTCTTCCCAAAGAGAAAGGAATAGGTGAGGCGTACATGTTCCAATGCTTCTCCCAGGCTGACTGAAGTTCCTCTTCCTCCAATGA
This sequence comes from Theropithecus gelada, assembly GCF_003255815.1. NCBI lineage: Eukaryota > Metazoa > Chordata > Mammalia > Primates > Cercopithecidae > Theropithecus > Theropithecus gelada. The sequence goes on from NC_037671.1 coordinate 17,736,488, forward strand.
AGTGAAGGAGAGGATGCAGAAAGCCAGGGGATTTACTCAATGGCAACATGTCCCCAACAGAAACAAGGACAGCAGGGAATAAATGTTCCCATCAGCTACCTACAAGAGATAAGGCTAAGTCTCTGCAGGGTTGAGGTTCCTTGCCCCCAGCAGACACACACACACACACACACACACACACACACACACACACACACACACNAGAACACACACACACACACACACACACACACACACACACACACACACACACACACACGCAGAGCCACCAGTGCCATGCTCATGCTTTGTAGTCTTGGGATATGTGACAACTTTTAAGTCTGAGGGGAATGAACGTACTCATGAAGAAAATCTCTCCCGTAAGGAAATGCCCTCAGTGTGAACTAGTGCTAGAGGCACAGACCTTGAGTCTGAACTCTATCCCAGTGCTGACTTAAGCAGCTCTATAGTTATTCAAGGTGATTTGCCCTCCAGGTGCTCTGTCCTCAGTTATGCACTGGAGATCAGAATACCTGTCCTGCCAAGGGTGTGAAAGAGGAGATAAAATGAGAAAGGGCCTCTGAATAGCCCAGCTCCACTTCACAGAGGCACTGGAGTGGTTCCATATTCAGAGAAAACAGTAATGTTTCCCTTGAAAAATAGAATAAATGTGAAGCAACTTTCTGTCACTTCTCAGAACTTTTTCAGCACCAGACGGTTTCTCCAAGGTGGACCCCATCAAAGCGAAACAGAAAGGAGGGGTAGGAAGGTGCCCCTAACCCATAAGCTTAAGGGTTGGGTGCTACTGACTCCATTTGGAGAACACGTAGCTAGGTGCTTAATGACACATTTTGATTGATTACACTGGTAACTCTGAAACCTGGTACAGATTCCCTTTTGGCCTCAGGGGGGCTTTACCTGAATCATTCCTCTGGAGCAAGAAAGCTGAGTATCATTACTTTCAGAGCGATTCATCAGAGAAGGGTAGGAATTGAAAGGCACTCAACTCTTTCTTCAACTTCTTGAAGAATAAGTCTTACTAGAGGATTAGTCCTTGGCCACCACTTTTTTGTAATTCCCTGGACAACAAACTAGTTCTCGACCTAGATGGAAAAAATGGTGAGGAAATAAAAGGAAGGGAAGGAGAAGAAAGAATGAAGGAAGGGGAGAGCAAAGGAAGACCAGTCTTACGAATACAGGACAAGAGGAAAAATAAAGTTCAGAATTCTTTCAACTCATTGGAATTTCCCAAGGTGCTTAAAGTGACAGGAACTGCATGGGACCTCAAAGTGAGAGTCTTGTTTATGGGTGCATACATAGAAAGGTTCAATAGGGATGTCCCTTCAATTGGAAGGATATAGAAGAGCCCGTGTTATTTCATTTTTGTCAATAAAGCTCTCATTCAAATCCATAGTTCACCTTCTCCCCCTGCTATTCTGCCTACTACGTCATCCCCTTTCACACTTGCTCATTCACCACATACTAAAAGCCAAGCACCGGGATTGGTGCCGCAGACACAAAGAAAATCAACGTACTGCCTCCTACCCTCAGGGAGATCCCGGTCACTGAGGGAGACACTAGGACTGTGCTCTGTTAATTTCTACTTAAGCACTTCTCCCATTGCACTGTTGCAGAGCAACCAAGTAGCCCAGAGGATGGGGCTCTAACTTAGGGAGTAAGGTAAGGGGTCATAGGAGGGGCACTCAGTCAGGTTGCCCAAGAAACAGAGACAGATTTGTGTGCAAGAGGTGTCCCGGATCAGTGCTCACTTGTAAGAAAGTAAAGGAGACAGGACTGGGCAGAGTGAGAGATGCGGTTGCCCAAGAGGCCTCAGCGGATCCCACAGGAAGTCAGCTCTGAAGCTGGAATAACCTTTCTAGGGGGACACTCATTGAGACAAGGAAGTCGGATCGTGGTACCCTGCATTGACTACTCCTTAGATGTGGGCAGTCCCACAAGGGGGAGGGTCAAAACCTCAGGCACAGCTGCTCCCTAGGGCCAAGGTTAATCCTGGGAGAGGGATCCATGTATGAGCCTGCAGCAGGCAGCAACCCAGCACTGGGGGAATGCGCACCCCGGCCTGAATAGGAGATGGGGCAGCAAACCACTGCATCCACTACAGGGGGCTTTCTAAAAGGGGAGCAGCCAGGGTGTTCTGGACTGTGAAAATACTGACAAGGAGAGCAAAGTGTCCTAGGCAGAAAGAACACCAATGGGATCGTCAAGGAGCATCCGGCTTTTGGAAAACTACCAGAGAGTCAGCATGGCTGCAAGGCAGGGCAAGGGGAGAGGAGTGGGGAGAGATGGGACAGGAGAGTGGGCAGCCAGAACAAAAAGAACTCCACTTGCTGAGTTGAAGGGTCTGGATTTTGTCTTGGAAATCAGAGCAAAGCCAGAGAAGGATTTTCAATACTGTTTATAGAGTTATTTTCTAATTTATATTCATAAAGTTTGGGAGTACAATTAAGTACAAAGGAGAAAATAAAATACACCTATAATCCCACCACCTGAAGATAACCATAATTAACATTTTGATGGTTTCCTTTCTGGTATTTTTCTATTTATAGAGATACATATCTAGGCAGAGAGAGAAAGGTTTTCAAAAAATCAGACAGAGATTTTACCATATACTTTGTGTGTTACTTTTCTGGTTTATATCATAAGCATCTTCATGTCATTTGTTTCCAGATCTTTGTCTACAATTCTTATTGTATCACTAAGATAAATTCCGAAAAAGGAAGACATCAGGCCAAAAGATAGAAACATATTAAGGCTGAGAACACCGATATCAAAGGTTTAAGAGATAAAGCTGGATAACGGAAATGTAGTTTCTTTATTTCCTTTATTTCTTGTTAACTCGCCTCTTTGTCTTCACTGGAGAACACAGGGAGAAATTCAAGCAAGTAACTGGTGTTCCAGTTCATCGAGGGTCTGTCATGATGGCTTATGAGGTCAAAACACAGACCCACAGGGATTGCACAGACATGCTGAGACCGAACAGCATTGCAAAGATCATGTCAGGTAATACCTATGTGCCACATACAAAACATGGTCTGTCTTGACCCTCACTCAACTGGAGTATTCAGATCTCATTTTTTTCCTTCCCCTTGGAAATGATCCAAAAGTCCAAGGTCTAACATCAGATGACCTTTAAGGCCCCTTCTCCTCCTGAAATTCTCTGATAGTATCTCTGTGAATGTTCCTCACAAGTGAACTACATTGTATTGGCAGCGCTTTCAACATAATGCTCCTTCCCCTAAGGCAGACAGAGGCAGGAACCTATAAGCCTTCTATTGACATAACAGAAATTGCCCCAAATACTCTCGAATTTATCTTTATTTGTGCTGCTGCCTATAAATTACTTTCTCATGGGATATGGCTTGAATTACAGAAACAATCCACTCCTTCCTCCATTGGTTGCCAACCCTTCCCCAGGGTCGCGGAATACTTCTTTTTGATGTTCATTCCTAATTTTAATCCAAGTGTTATGTTCTGTTGATAGTCCCTGGAGCCTACATCAGACATAATTTTCTCGCAACAGGAAGTTAGGTTCCGGTAATGTGACCAGCTCTGTTCGTTAGAACCCTTCTGACAACAAGTTGTCTCTCTTCGGTCTTCCTGACATGTGTTTATAATCACTTGGAGTTATCTCTATGGCAGCAGGAGTTGCCTTCCATCTAAAGTGTTCCTTGGGGTGGTGCTTGTTAGGTTAGCCCGCTCCTGGGCTCTGTTGTTTTCTTTTAGTCTGGCACCTCAGGAGGCAAAATGGTCTCATGAAAAGAAGAGCAAAACAGTATCAAAAGGTCTAGATTATTGGCAAAGTTCTGCCACTAACAATCTAGACGACAGGGGAAAATTTGCTTCCCATCTACTCATCTCTCTGAGTTGTCATGAGGATAAAACAAAATAATACTCATCAAGACACAAAACAGCATGCACAGTTGCATAGATGAAGACGGCATTTTATTGCTGCAATCTTGTTAATATGAATGGGTGGGAAATAATGTAGTCCATAAAACAAGTGTATTCATTCACAAAATATTTATTAATCCTACCTGGGAAAACAACAGGCACTTGGAGAACAAGAAAAAAAAAAAGGGGGATATGGTTGGTATACAGTCAAGGGTTCAGCGACCAGCTGGAAAACGGACGCACAAACAAACACTTGTCACAGTGAATAACACTGAAATGGACTTATATAATCGATGTGGGAGCACAAAGGAGGAAGCAGCTAGCCCTGCCTAGGGAGGTCAATGAAACAATAGGCAACAGGTAATCGAGCAGAATCTTGAAGGATGGAAAAGGCCTAGGCAGATCAATCGGGAAAGAAAACATTACTTATAAAATCTCCACAGCAAGTACAGAAGACCAAAAGTCCATCAGTGTGCAGGAGTGCCGTGTGTGTGTCGGGAAATACCAAGTCTGGAAGCAAGGCCGAAGCCTTGTTCCCCAGCACTGGCTAATGCATTTGCCCTCTGGGCAACACGGGGCCAGTGACATACTTTAAGCGTGGATGTATTAGTCATGGTCCAGTCAAGAAACATATGGCACATTGACATTGGTAATTTAAGATGAGTTTTTTGGGTTTTTTGTTTTTTTTTTCTTTTTTGAGACTTTGTCTCTCTCTTTTGCCCAGGCTGGAGTGCAATGGCATAATCTCGGCTCACTACAATCTCTGCCTCCCGGGTTCAAGCGATTCTCCTGCCTCAGCCTCCCGAGTAGCTGGGATTACAGGTGCACGCAGCCATGCCCGGCTAATTTTTTCTATTTTTAGTAGAGATAGGCTTTCACCTGTTCCCCAGGCCCATCTCTAACTCCTGAGCTCAGGCAATCCACCCACCTCAGCCTCCCAAAGTGCTAGTATTACAGGCATGAGCCACCACGCCCTGCCAAGAAGAGTTGATAAAGGAATTATGTTTAAAGGTGTGGGCAAGGTAGGGAAAACACAGAGGGCACTGTTGCCATCCTTAGGCTTGGAAGGGTAAAGAGAGAAATGGGTACTAAAGCTTGGAGGAGAAAGACATGTGAAGAAGGCATCCGATGGAAGCTGTCAGCGTCAGTTGTGAGATGCAGCCAGCCAGCAGTGATCCCCAGGGAAAAAGTTAGGGAGATAAATGCCCCCTCACTGCTCCCATCTTTCCCATCTCACCAATGTTCTCCATTGGCCAAACCCAGCCAGAAGCCACACGGCAATAGAGCTTTCGAAGAAGACAGAGTGGAGAAGGATGGGCCTGGAGGGACAAGGGAAAGCTACTGAGCACTAGGCAGGTAACACCAGATTACAACATCCGCCAGGAAGCAATGTGGAGAAAGGGAGCTGAAGAGAAGGCAGGGGAAATGTAAAGGCATAATCCAGGAGAGAAATGATGGGGATTCAGTAAAGCAGTGGTGGTAGCAGTGAAGGGTACAATGGACTCAGAGAAGATTTAGAAGATACAATCTAAGGAAACTGGTGGCCACTCACTGGGATCTCCTAAAAGTTCTTTCTTGTGTATGTACAGCTCTCCAGGTGATAACCAAAACAACAAGGAAACAGGATGCTTGAGACTCACCTTCCTTCAAGCAGCTCTTCTGAGCAGTGGCACCAATTCTTGGATTTGGAAGCCACAAACCTTGTTGAATGTCTCAATAGTCATGATCTCAGGAGCAGCATGGCAACTCTAGTGGGTTTCATCATGGCCCCAAAAATATAGGTCCACATCCTGGAACCTGTATATGTGACCTTATTTGGGTAAATGGACTTTACAGACATAATTAACTTAAAAGATGAGATGAGATTACCCTGGATTACTGAGGTGGGTCCTAAATCCAGTGTCCGTAAGTGTCTTTATGAGAGTCAGAAGAAGAGACATGGAGAAACAGAGAAGGTTATGTGAAGATGGAGGCTGAGAATAGAATAGTATCAGGAACACTGGAGCCACCAGAAGCTAGAAAATGGAGAAAGGATCCTCCCCCAGAACATTTGGAGGGAGCGTGATTTCAGACTTCCAGCCTCCAGAACTGTGGCACACTAAATTTCTGTTGTTTTTTTTTTTTTTTTTTTTTTTTGAGAGAGAGTCTCGCTCTGTCGCCCAGGCTGGAGTGCAGTGGCCGGATCTCAGCTCACTGCAAGCTCCGCCTCCCGGGTTCACGCCATTCTCCTGCCTCAGCCTCCCGAGTAGCTGGGACTACAGGCGCCCGCCACCTCGCCTGGCTAGTTTTTTGTAGTTCTTAATAGAGACGGGGTTTCACCGTGTTAGCCAGGATGGTATTTCTGTTGTTTAAGCCATCAGTTTTTGGTAATTTGTTATGGCAGCCCTAGGGAATCAATACAGCAATAAAGAGCAACCGAAAAAAAAAAAAAAAAAAAAAGCATATTCTGAGGGTCTATGTTCTGGGCTGTAAGTAAATTGAGGCCAGACTTACACATCATTCATTTTTTTTCCCTGTGGCAAACTTGTCTGGTGAGCCGGGGTAGTGCCTGGCTAAAATCCATGTTTTAGGTTGACTAAAGCCAGATAGCAAAGTTTTAAAATTCCATATTTACATCCCGAGATGTGCACAACCCTGTGTGGCATTCACAGCACAACCAGACAAAACCAGTTAAAACTACAGAAAATTTCTGAAGTTCAGCCAACACTCACCACCACCTGCCCCCAGAGCGATCTTGCTAAACCACGAGGTGAAACTCTTGCTCCTGTTCAGCATGCAGCCAGGCACGTGCCTTTAACTTTAGCTGCCTCTCTCACAGGCACAGGTTAGCCCCAGAAGAAAAATGCAAGGACTAAACTTGCCTACTTGAGGTCATGTGTTCTAGATGCTGCAGTTGGCCCAAATAAAATAAAATCTGCATAAAAGACAGGTAGTCATAGACACCTTGAAACATGCTTGAAGGTGATTCCAAATATGTTGATATCAACATTGGCTTTGCCAACTAGGCTTTGTCCCTTTATGACAAAGAACTTCAGAGACACCCTGGCATAACAGGGTATAAGAGTTTGGCAGAAAAGGTTTTAATTTGTTGTTTGGGTGTCTATCCTTAGGCAGTGTCATTGAACAAACCAGAGAACCCAGTAGGAAGAGCACTTTTGATGAGGTGGAACAAAGAGGTGATGGCTGCCATCTTGGATTTGTCGTATTTAAAATGCATGAGGTTACCAAATATATCTGGAGCTTAGGAGTGAAATTTGAGTGAACCACCCAGGTAATTGTTGCTTTCCCCTGTAAAAGCAGAAATTGTTTACATCTTTTTGATGAATTTATTTCTAAATATCGTTACGTACAACCTGATTTCGCTTCTGTATATCTCAGGGGTTGCTCCTTCTTACCAAAAGCAAGATTTCCATTTGAATACACCTTGCTTCCAAGTTGCCCACTGACCCCACTCTTAACTCCCAGAGTACCTCCTTGGTAGTCTAAACCTATAAAGGTAATTCCATCCTCCTTATTAGAGTTGAAGATTGGCCTTGTCACCCAGTTCTGGGCAACAAGATGGGTTGGCTAAGAGGCTTCTAGGAAGGAGGTACATTGTTTTTCCGGAAGAAGTACTAGAAACCAGCGCTCTCTCGCTCACTCACACTCTCTGGACACAGATAAGGGAGCACTAGCACTAATGTACTGGCAACCTTTCTGTGCTCACAAAGACAGCCAGCCCCAGGAGCGAGTGAACACTCATAGGCAGAGACAGAGGTAATCTGGGGGCTTACAAGCATCAATAAACCACTGGCCTCTCCTCTCCTGAGCCAACAAGTGTCCTTATCACTTAGGAAACTTCTTACATTTTCTATGAATTGCCAATGTAAGCACCCTAGCCCATACTGGTTTCTTTTGAAACCACATTACATTACCTGAGACCTTTTCTGGTGAGGATCCTGTCACTGGTCAATTGTCATTTCTCAGTGACAAATGAGACCACGTGTGCTAAAACCCCTACCCCAATACTTAGCATTCACTAGATGCTCAGTAGATGCTAGTTCCTGTCACTTTGTCTTACTTCTCAGCTTTGACCACTTCCTCTCCCAGATCTTCACCATTACTTCAATGCTTTGTGCACTAATGGCCAGGTCCCAGCAGGCCTCCAGATGGCTCAATGGTTAGAAGTCTCACTGCCTAGAAGGTATTGGAACTGGGAACTCCATAATCCACAAACACCAGCAAATGAGAGATCTAGTTTATTAGACTGCTATCATGGCTAGTCACCATCATGGGAGGTTCCCCCTTTTCCCAGGACTAGCATGAATACCAACATCCAGTAAAATCTGGGTTTCGATCATCCAGAGCCGGTTGAAGATGTTCCACTCCTGAGTCATCATTGGCAGTATCAGTTGTCACATGGCAGATGTTCAAAATAGACTGATTAATAAAGAATTCTGATTATTAGATGACAGTAATAGAGAGTGAGATGATAGTGGCCTCATGGTATTGCTAAAGAAGGCCAGGAGTGTTGACCAGTAACTTCTCTTGAAAACAGGGCTGCTGTACTTCCCCACCCCGTCTCCCTAAATGGCCTAGTTCTAGGATTGGGCCCATCAGAAATTGAGAAAGAAAGGAGAGAAGGGGGAAAGAAAGAGAAGGAAGAAAGTTGCATAAAAAGAGTTGTGTCTCAAAGTTTCCTGAGCTACAGCATTGCCATAGAATGATCTGTTCTCTAAGGTGTCCTAAGAAATCCTCCCCAAATGGTTGTGGTTTTGTCTTTTTGCTTTTTTGTTTCAAATTCATTCTGATTTGATTGTGAGACATGTGAATCTTACAGTAACCTCATGAAACACTTGTGGAGACCTTGGGATATTGTGAAAACAAATGCTGAGAGCGCTGACCTGAGAACACTAGCCTGGGCGGACCATTCCCTCCTGCCTCACTGGTGACTCACTTGGTGACTCAGTGCTTGTCACGCAGAGATCCACTGGGCCCATCTGCAGCTCACCTCCCTCCGCCTACCTTGAGGAAAACTAGGGACTCATTAGGCCAAGTGTTCAAACTGTTTTCCATTCCTCCAGATATAAGTTATATGTATACAAGACATTATCATCTCCCACACATTAAGGAGCAGTGGAAATCGGAAGGGGGGAATAGGAGGGTGGGGGCACTGGAGGGGGAATCTTACTTTCACAAAGATGTTACCTGAATGTTACCAGCAAAGCAAGGAAGACCTAGAAATTTCATAAAATAGAAAAGATTCTGATTGTTTTAACTACCAAAATTTCTAATTTCTTGCGGACTTTAAGAAAAAGAAGAAGGCTGGGCGCGATGGCTCACACCTGCAATCCCAGCACTTTGGGAGGCCAAGGAGGGAGGACTGCTCGAGCCCAGGAGTTTGAGACCAGCCTGGTCAACATGGTGAAACTCCAGCTCTACTAAAAATACAAAACTTAGCCGGGTATGGTGGCACGTGCCTGCAAACCCAGCTACTCAGGAGACTGAGGCAGGAGAATCGCTTGAACCCAGGAGGCAGAGGTTGCAGGAAGCCAAGATGGTGCCACTGCACTCCAGCCTGGGCAACAGAGACTCTATCTCAAAAAAAAAAAAAAAAAAATATGCACACTGGTGCATGGCAGAAGGATCCCTTGAGCTGGGGAAGTTGAGGCTGCAGTGAGCCATGATCACGTCACTGTACTCCAGCCTGGGTGAGAGAGAGAGAGAGAAAGTCTTAATGTGCCAATGCAAACTTCTATTTCACATATATTAAATCCCCCTTTTACCCTAAAAGACTGTAAAATATCCTGTAATATTTAAATATTTGCACTTTTATTTCTTTCCCATATAATCACCTCAACTTGGGTTCATGCAAATATGTGAAATCTTCAAACATAATATGAAGCCAAGTTGCTCACAGAAAGGAAACCTATGACAACCTTCATTACTGCATGCCAAAAATGTCAGGCAAATCTACTCATTCACTAGAACCAAGATAAAACCAGCCCAGCCAGCCAGCCAGTGCTCAGTTTGAGCTCCCTCTCAAACATATGCAGGGCTAACAAAATATTGAGCCTAAACTCATTTGGAAAATAAGCCCGTGTTTTTTTTTTTTTTTTTAAAGCAGAGGCTGCTTGCTGACCCAGCCTTCCAGTCAGACAGCTAAAACTCAGCTTGTCCTGTTTCCCTTGAGCTCTGAGTTCTAAAGGCCCCTAGTTTCAATACATTTTGCCAGAAATAACTTGAAGGATCTCCTGAACAGGCACCAAAGCTCTTGTAACAATGTAGTCACTTTAAATTAACATCCTAATTTAAAATAACTAAATCTGATTTTTGTTTGTGATCAAAATTTATATTGGAACACCTCCATGGAGGTCAAATTTCAAGTATTCACTGACAAACATGACAAGCAGGGAGGGCATTTACTGACAACCAAGAACTGAAACAGGATGTCAAAAGCAAGGCTGTTTCTGAAAAGAAAATATTAACAGTTTATTTACATTGACAATCATTATGGGTTGAACCTAACCCTTAATTAGGCAAAAGAACCAATGGGTAAGTCCTCCTCTCCCAAAAGATTTTCTTTTCCTGCAAGTTCCTATTAGAAAGCAGCAACTTAGAGGAAAAAGATCTTTAAAAAGAAAAAAGATTATTTGCGTGCCAAAACCTGGAAACAACCAAAATGTCCTTCAATAGGTAAATGGTGGCTCATCCACACTAGGAAATACTACTCAGCAATAAAAAGGGGTGAATTATTGATACACAAAATAACTTGGATAGAATTCAAGGGCATTATGCTGAATTTTATAAAACTAGTCTCAATGTATCATATACTATACAATACCAATTAGATAGCATTCTCCAAATGACAAATTATAGATTGGAGAACAGATTAGTGGTTGCCATGGGAGTATGAATGGTGAGTGGAATATGATTATAAAGGGGTTACAATGAGGGAGATCTTTGTGGTGATTAAATAGTTCTGTATCTTGTTCCATCTACACATGCAATAAAATGGCATAGAATTATGCACATGCATTGTACCAATGTCAATTTCCTGACTCAGATGCAGGACAACAATTATGTTAGATGTCATCATTGGGGGAAACTGGGTGAAGGGCACACAGGACCACTCCATACTGTTTTTGCTATCATTGCAACTTTTTGCAAATCTATCGTTATTCAAAATTAAAAAGTCAAGAGAAAGCAAGCAAACAAGGATGAGGGAGGATGTAACAGAAAGAAAGAAAAATAAACAACTTGAGATGGATATTGACAACTCCAGAGATGAAAGATGACAGGAAAGATTTGGAGGAAGGGACTGCAGGGTAAATATTAGAGGTTACAGTCAGGCAAGCTGACAACCAGAAACTGTTTGGATTGTAAATTGTAAATGAACTCAGTGGACAGAGAAGGGGAAAGATCATTGAACTGTTACCCCTGAATGACAAGGATAGAAGTGAAGCACTGTGAGCCCAAGACATGGAGTTAATGTGGCAGGAGCAGCTCCAGGAAGGCCCGGTGGGGACGGAAGAGAAAAGGAGGGGGCAGATGTAGTAGCTGATGCTTCCTAGGATGTGACATGCATCAAGCAAGAGAAAGAAGGATGACTGGGGGAAATGTCCGACCTAGGAAGAAATACTGAGAAAAAAAGACATGCCATAGAAATCAGTAAGTTGAGGAAGAAGCAGCAAAATTCTTGGGCATGCGCAGAATTACTGATAAAATAATGATGACCGGATAAAAGAGTATCACAGGCAGGGGAGTTGGAAGGAGAAAAGAGCTCACTCAGATTTGGAAAGTGACAAAACAAAACAGTTCTTCAGGGAAGCAAAATAATGAGCAGCAAAATATAAAACACAATGACCTCTGGAAAGGGGTTCCCTGCACAGGTCTAGAAACTCAACAACAGACATCCTGAACTTTCCAGATGCATTTAACAAATATCTTTGAAATATCCCAATACATATCAAGTCTGCATCAAGCCTGATTTTCACATCAAAAGACCCCCATGATCATAATGAGCACCATTAAGGCACAAATTACACAAAGCTGCAGGAAGCTGAAGTGCCAAAAGGGAGCAAAAAAGCTGATAAGCCAACATTTGGGCAAACATCTTTAATTCCCCCGGGGCTAGGGACCACCAGGATCACCAGACTCTGGTGTCCCCATGAGAATAAGCAACCAATAATATTAAAACCCTAAAATTAAAGTAGTAATTCTAACATCTTAGAATCTGAGATTTTTAAAGTATTTATTTATTCATTTGAGAAGGGGTCTCACTCTGTGCCCAGGCTGGAGTGTAGTGGCATGATCTTGGCTAACTGCAACCTCCGCCTCCGTTACTCAAGCAATCCTCCCACCTCAGCCTACCGAGTAGCTAAGACTATAAGCTTGTGCCACCATGCACAGCAGATTTTTGTAGAGATGAGGTTTTGTCATGTTGCCCAGTCTGGTCTCAAACTCCTGGGCTCAAGGGATTCACCCGCCTCAGTCTCCCGAAGTGCTGGGATTACAGGCATGAGCCACAGCGCCCAGCCAGAATCTGAGATTCAGTGTGAGCATAAAGGAATTGTTATCACACAGTGGCAGCCCAAGTTGATGGCCTTTACAAGAAATACTGTCAAATCCCCAAGAGGGTAGCCCCTACATAAAGAGAAGGAATAAAGATGACTGGCCACTCCTCACAGATGGAGAAGTTAAAAAACCAAAATCCCAGTTTCTCTCTCAGCTACTGGGTAAATAGCCATTCAGAATGCTTTGGAAGCATTCACTTAAAAATGGGAGAAGAACTGATGTCATCCTGAAAATGTGGTTAGACAAGAATTCAGTTATCTCCACTGCCACCAAACCCAGCCTCCAAGCTTGGATAAGAAGATAGCAAATATTCTAAAAATTAAGAAACCCAAAGCATATGGTAAACTTTGCAAGGTATCATTACCCAATGAATTATGTTCTTGTGGTAATACAAAAACATCTCATTTTTCTTAGCAGTTGTTTCATGAATGCCTTGCAAAGGAAAGTGTGAGTTTTTAGGGGGAATCCTCTGCTAACCCATAGTGCAGGCTGGGCTTCCACGTCTGTGGGTGGGCTGGTGCCAACAACTGAGAGAAGTGAGAAGTGAAATTTTTCTGCAAAAGAACCATGGCTGAAGGGGAAGATTTCTCTAAAACAGAGAATTTGAGAAGCTACGTGGTGGAAGATTTTAAAGACCCAAAGAACAACAGCTGAAAATAGAACTGGGGAGGGACTTCTCATGGTGATTTGGGAAATTAAACTCTGGGCATTACGAAGTGTAAATCCCCTCTTCGGTCTTCCTTATAAAATGTTCAGTAAAGTTTGCGTTCTCACTTTTTCAGAGTGAATTTCCTTTGAGAGAAAAACACAGACGTATAGAGTCCTGCTTCAAGATTGGCACAAGGGCAAAAACATAGCTGTAGCAGTGACCCTTTTATTAAATATTAATTATTTAATATGAGAAGAACCTGAGGATAACACAGCACAAAGGAAGAGGGAGGGGGAGGGAGACGGTGAGATGAGTACCTTCTTCTTTTACTAAAATTTAGAATACTTGAGTCACTTACTCTTTTGCTGGTTTCCAAACAGGCTCTGTGGAGACGTGTGAGAGCCTAAGGTTTATTACTTGGCTGTCAGCTCATTCATTCTCCACCACAAACCTCAAGTAACTTTTAGTATCACAAAGATCATTCTCAGCTGTAATATCTTTTTCCCATCTCAGTATCTCGAAAGCCTCCTCATCCTCCTCAGAAACAAATCTAGGTGTCTTTAAAAAGATAATATGTTATTTTCTTTGCTCTGCTGCTGCTTCTTCCTGTGGTTATCATCTGATGATAGTTCTTCTTTCTGCAAAATGTTATGCTTAACTCTTTTACCAAATCACCAGATAATCTCATTGCCAGTACCTGAAATACTGTTTTTTTCCAGAAGGGTTGGCCGTTGTAGGAAGTGAAAAATTGATGTGAGTCCATATATTTATCCCTTTGCAATTACACTCTATCACCAAGGTAGACTAGATCTTCATTTTCCTTCATCCCCAACCCAGACTGTAAGTTTCTTTTTATTTCAAACAGCAAAATAGAATTCAGCACACACAACTGACAGCAATGGGTGATCAATGGATCAGCATGTGCCTCTGTGAGACTGAAGTAGTAGTTTGCAGAGCCCCTTTTCACAGGGAGCCTGGGCAGCCTTCAGAGGTGGAACCAGAACTCGTCTTGAAGCAAGAAAGACCTGTCCTCCAATCCTGGCTCTGCCCCTGCCACTCAACACTCTTGACAAAGTTTTTTAACTGCTTGAAAAGTCATTAAAACAAGGATAAAGTTTTCCTTACAGATAACAGGAATGAAAGTTCAAGGCACACAGTGGAGGCTAATTTCCAGGTTGTTCCTTATCCCTATCCACCCAAAGATTAATTGATCAGAAAGAAGTTTTAATGACTCCCTACTTTCCCAACCAATCCGTTTTCTAATTCACTTTTCTCAACGCTGTTCACTTTCTGCCATTAATCTGTCCTCTTGTTTTTTCTACAGCCTCATCCACAGAGTGTGTAATTATCCTCTCAGTTTTTGGAAGAAATGGCACCACAATACTTGCTATCATAGCCATGGTTGTTTGAAGTCCCTGAACAACTGGACACTAAGTTGTTGTTGTGATTGGAGGAGGAAGAATGGCAGTGTCAGGTGCTGTTCAGTGCAAGACATCAGGGTAGATGGTGGATTTTTCCCCAGTTAGTAAAAGGGATTTGTATCCTTCATGTTCTCTCCCGCAACACCTCCAAGATAGTCTTGCTAAAATATCCTTCCTCATGCTCTTCCTGCTCAAAAATTGTCAGTCATCCAACCCACAAATGCCTATTAATTGTTACTGCCATACTCTCCCTCAGTTGTCAATCAAGATACTGTTTGCTTTATCCCAGCAATAAAGGACTAGGGCACATGCTATGCCCACAAGCCTCCTGCCTTGTCAGAAAGCTTTGTTTTCCAGCCTCTCCAGCCTTCTCCTGGACTGTGAAGCAGAAGCCCCCATTGCAAGAAGCCATCATAAAAGGTTGGAGATAAAACCACTGGAAACAATCTTTTTTTAAATGCCATTTTGCTTTTCTAAGTCCTTGAGCCAGGCTTTTGTGCTAGCACACAGTCTCTCTCTGGCCTGTGGCCATTCCTCTCCTCTTCTGTTTTCTCACCAGGTCTGACACTGTTTTGCATCTCCCACAGCTGTGAGCACAGCACTCTGCAAATACTTTGGTTCAATGTAGACATATTGTCTTGATTTGATTTCTCCTAGGATCTCAGTAGCTTTGTTGGCTGAATTCTTAGGCCTTTGAGTCACCTGATGGGTAGGGCTGGCAGATTTAGCAAATAAAAATACAGGATGCCCAGTTAAAGTTGAATCTCAGATAAACGATGAATAATTTTTATATGTCCTATGCAATATTTAGTGAATATATGCAAACAATTCATTGTTTATCTGAAATTCAAATATAACAGGGTATTCTATACTTTATCTGGAAAGCTTACTGGTATGTCACCCAAAACCAACCAAGAGATTAATCTCTATGCTTATTCAGTGATATCCAGGCAACAGAGATGACTTCTGTGTGGCAAAACTCTGATAATCCCTGATTACAAGAGAGAGAGAGAAGGGGGAAGAGTGAATATGGGAACTCTGGCAACAGCATATTCAAATAGTCTGTCTGGCAAAAAAAAAAAAGGGCTTTGCTGCATTCTACGGAGTCAAGGTGGCTGATTGCATTTCAAGGGATGGGGCAAGTCAGCAAGGCCATGGAGGCCTGGAGCGAGGAATTGTTGCAAAGCAGTGGCATGCAACAACTGCTGCCCTTCTAATAAAGTGAACTCTTGCCGGGCACAGTGGCTCACGCGTATAATCCCAGCACTTTGGGAGGCCGAGGCGGGCAGATCACGAATTCAGAAGATCAAGACCATCCTGGCTAACACGGTGAAACCCCATCTCTACTAAAAATACAAAAAAATTAGCCAAGCGTGGTGGCGGGCACCTGTAGTCCCAGCTACTCGGGAGGCTGAGACAGGAGAATGGCGTGAACCCGGGAGACGGAGCTTGCAGTGAGCGGAGATCCCGCCACTGCACTCCAGCCTGGAAGACAGAGCAAGACTCTGTCTCAAAAAAAAAAAAAGAAAGAAAGAAAGTAAGTGAATTCCCCCACAAGGCAGCCCTACCTTGTAAACATGTTCTAAATCAGTGGAAAGTGTGATCAGGTACGTGTCTTGGAAAGTCTGCCCACTAAGCCACTCCACTCTGTAGAGTCACAATCTTGGATATTTTTGGACAACAGAAAAATAAACACCCATGCCCAGAAGTAAGGAGCATCCCCAGGGTTTTGGGCAACTCCCACATTATCCAAGAGAGTTGGCAGCGTATTTTCTACCTGGAGAATGAGGGTACTTTTTCCTTTGTAATATGATTTCTTGGCTGGAGAGGAACTATTAGGCACCCTGAGATGCTCTGTAGAAATGCAAGATGATATTGTATTGTATTAATGTCACTTAATGGTAGCTGTCAATGATGGTGATGGAATAAATATGGAAAAGGAAATTACTGTAATTGATTGACAGTCTGGAATCTTCCATATTCGACCTAATGAGAGAAATCTATGAGCAGCAGCTTCCAGTGCAGGCTATTAATGCAAATCATATGCACCGTACTGGCATGCTGAATTATGCAATGCCATGTGAATGTCTAATCCATTTCACCAGGCTTGTCTTTATCCAGAAAACTATATATATATATATTTCGCTGACATGCTGATTAGTATATTAGGAGAGTTTAAGAAGTTTGGTGCTAAAGTAGGTGCCATCGTAGTGTTATTAATTTAGTTCTGAACAAGACAAACAGCTCTGTGCAGCCATCAAAATCACTACATAGGTCTACAAGATAACTTTGTCAAGACTGATGGGAATTTACAGAAAAGTCTTGTGATATGTGGAAGGAATTAGCAAATAGATAAGGAGCACATCATTTTTCTAGAAAACCACTGTCAAGGACTCGGTACCCAAGAACAACCAGACATGTGCCAACACATCTACCATGCCTGCACAGTTGCTGTTTTGCAGTGGTTCAGAAACTTACGGAAAGTTCTAATAAAACCAGATGTAAAAGATCAGGGGAATAACAGGCACAAATAAGACTTAGGCCCTGCTTTTTGGGACCCCATGGAGATGTAAGTACTGGCCAGACATCACCTTCAAGAACAGCAAAACACTCCCTGTGGGAATATGCTTTATATGGGAAGAAGTCTTTGCGATAGAGAAATAAGTTGCCAATTACCCACTAATTACTCTCCCTAAAACTCACAGCTTTGAGAAGTCCATGGCCCTACTAAGCTCTTTACTCTCTGTATGTATCAATACTTAAAATTTGGACCAATAGAGGAAGTGACTAGAATTCTGTGTGCCCCCCAGCTCCTAGGAGTAAGCTCTGACCTGGCTGCTCAGAGGTACCACAAATGTCCCCAGATTGGCAAGCACTGGACTGAAAGAGAGACAAAGAGAAGGTGTCATACACTGCAATTTTCCACTAATGGTCTACAGAAAGTCCTAAGTTGGTTCAGAGATGAACTTTTTTTTTTTTCTTTTTTTTTGCGAGACAGAGTTTCGCTCTTGTTGCCCAGGTTGGAGTGCAATGGCGCAATCTCACTCTGCCTCTTACGTTCAAGTGATTCTCCTGCCTCAGCCTCCCAAGTGATTGGAATTACAGGCACCCACCACCACACCCAACTAATTTTTATATTTTTAGTAGAAATGGGGTTTCACCATGTTGGCCAGGCTGGCCTTGAACCCCTGACCTCAAGTGATCCACCCGCTTCAGCCTCCCAAAGTGCTGGGATTACAGGCGTGAGCCACCGTGCCCAGCCAGAAATGAACTTTTTATTTAATTCCACACGAATTTTTTGAACACCTTTTATATGCCAGGTGCAATGCTAGACCCTGGATATACAGGCACTGCTCTTGCCCTCCTGAAGCTTACATTCTAATGGAAAAGGCAGTAGGAGGTGATAATTACAAGAGGGTGTGAACAGTGTCACAAAAGAGGAAAAAGCACAGGTATATAAGGGGGACTGAAGTAGCCTGGGGGCTCGGGAAGCTGTCCTTGAGGAAGAAGTCCTTAAGCCAGGACTCTACAGATATTGAATTTTTTAAATTGATAAATGTAACAAAAATTGTATATTTTTATGGTGTACAACATGATGTTTTAACATATGCATACATTGGCATTCCAATTAGCTAAATCAAGCTAATTAACATACCCAATATCTCACATACCTATCATTAATTGTAATACGAACATTTAAAATCTATCTTAGCAATTTTCAAGTATATAATACATTATTATTAACTATAGTCACTATGTTGTACAATTAATCTCCTGAGCTTATTCTTTCTATCTAACTAAAATTTTGTATTCTTTGACCAACATCTCTACAACCCTGGCCGGTCCACCAGCCCAGCCTGTGCCAACCACCGTTCTACTCTCTGCTTCTATGAGTTCAGCTTTCTGAGATTCCACACATAAGTGAGATCATACAGTATTTGTCTTTCTCTGCCTAGCTTATTTCACTTAGCATGATGTCCTTCAGGTCCATTTATTTGTTGCAAATAACAGGATTTCCTTCTTTTTTAATGACTGAATAATATTCCATTTTATATATACAAAGTATTTCATTATATGTAGATACCATGGAATATTCTGTATTTATGTGACATATATATGCATGTACATACATATCGCATTTTCCTTATCCATTCATCCATGGATGGACACTTGGGTTGTTTCCATATCTTGGCTAGCATGAACAGTGCTGCAGTGAACCTGGGGGTGCAGAGATCTCCCTGACACACTAACTTCATTTTTTTTTTGGTGGGGGAACAGAGTCTTGCTCTGTCGCCCAGGCTGGAGAGCAGTGGCGTGATCTGCACTCACTGCAAGCTCCACCTCCTGAGTTCACACCATTCTCCTGCCTCAGCCTCCCAAGTAGCTGGGACTACAGGCGCACGCCACCACGCCCAGTTAATTTTTTTGTATTTTTAGTAGAGACGGGGTTTCACCATATTAGCCAGGATGGTCTTCATCTCCTAAACTCGTGGTCTGCCCGCCGCGGCCTCCCAAAGTGCTGGGATTACAGGCGTGAGCCACCACGCCCAGCCATTTCATGTCTGTTAGCTGTATACCCAGATGCAGGATTGCTAGATCATAGGGTAGTCCTATTTTTAATTTTTTTGAGGAAATTTCACACTGTTTTCCATAATGACTATACTAGATAGTGGGGTGCTTTTTCATTTTAATAATCATGTAGTAATACAAATGTGTATTAGGAAATATATATACTTGACAAACTTATAATTTCATTGTCATTATATCTACTGACATAAGTTTTCCCTTTTAATTAACTAACTTATTTATTGAAGACATGGTCTCACTCTGTCACCCAGGCTGAGTGCAGTGCTATAATCACAGTTCACTGTGGCCTTGAACTCCTGGGCTTAAGCAATCCTCTCACCTCAGACTCTCAAGTAGCTCGGACTACAGGTGTGTGCCACCATGCCTGGTTAATTTTTTTTTTTTTTTTTTTTTTGGTAGAGACAGGGGTCTCACTATGTTGCCCAGGCTGGTTTCGAACTCCTGAACTCAAGCAAATCCTCTCACTTTGGCCTCCCAAAGTGCTGGGATTACAGGCATGAGCCACTGTGCCCAGTCAAATTTTCCCTTTTAAAATAAACCAACTTAATTTTTAGAGTGAGTTGACACAATGTTAAGCAAACAACAGTGGAATTAGTCCTCACATATACTGCAGACTGTGAATTTGGTGGTGAGTGACGTTTCAGAAACCCGTATGAGGGAGAGGTGGCAGGGAGGTGAGGAGGGGCTGCCCCGAGGACAGGGCCCTGCGGGGAGAGTTGAAATAACAAAACTAAGACAGAGAAAGTCGACTCAGAAAGTTCCTCCATGAGCTCTCACATATATTGGATTCTTCTTTCACCATCACCAGTCCCCTGTGGTGTAACATATTCTCGTCGAATTTTCTATAGAATAATTGAGGCCCTTACGAGGTTAACTAAAACACTAAAGGTCACCCAGCAAATTAGCAGCGCAAAGAGAATTAACAAAACGGCCGCCCTCACCCAGTTGAGAACATCCTCACGTCTCACCTCCGAAGTTCCGAGGGTGCCGCAAGATGGAAAATGAAACTTTCTGTAAAGCAAACTGAGTAAAATAGAGGACTTCGGAAGAAAAAATAAGGGCTGCGGCTGGTTTGGAAAACATTACATTGTTTTCATTACCCTATGTACTTTGAGATGACCCAATTTGAAGGTGCTTGTAGAAGCTTGCTGAGCATACATTCTGTCTCTTTTCCTCTTTCCAAATAAGGCTACATTCACGGTACTTGGGACGTGAGCAACCCATGATGGTGCAGACACAATTCGACCCGTAATACACAATACAGAATGTGGATTTTATTCAAAATGTAATCTCTTGAAGAATGTTAAGCAGGTGAGTGATATGATCTGATTTCTGCTTTTAAAAGGTCACTCAGGGCTGAGCACGGTGACTCACGCCTGTAATCCCAGCACTTTGGGAGGCCGAGGTAGGCGGATCACAAGGTGAGGAGATCAAGACCAGCCTGGCCAACATGGTGAAAGCCCATCTCTACTAAAAATACAAAAAAAAAAAAAAAAAAAAATAGCCGGGCGTGGTGGACTGTAGTCCCAGCTACTTGGGAGGAGGCTTGGCAGGAGAATAGTGTGAACCTGGGAGGCGGAGCTTGCAGTGAGTGGAGATCACGCCACTGCTCTCCAGCCTGGGCAACAGAGCGAGACTCTGCCTCAAAAAAAAAAAAAAAGGTCGCTCAGGCTGCTGTGTGGAGAATGGATTATTAGGGCCAAAACCAGAGGCAGGGACACCAGTTAGTGCAAAAATTCAGGTGGGAGAGATGCTGGTGGCTTGGAAGAAGGTGTTCTGATAACTGACTGGGTATATGCAGCACTTAGGCAGGTGGGGCCTCTCAAAGAACTGAACCAGGAAATAAGCTAACACTCAATCCAGAGAACTCCTAGTCCCTAAAAAGCCAGGTTGGCCACACTGGAGAGTCCACATCCTATCTAGCACAATGTCCTGCTCTTGCAAGGACGAGAAAGGGCGTTCCGTAAAAGATGAATGAGTCCTTCTCAACATCAACTTTGTAGTTGAGTTTTCCTCCTGGCCCCCAATTATCCAGATAACTTATTAAAAGGCAACTTGTCATACACGAGTTTCTCTACACCAAGGGAAGATGGTTCCATTTCCCAGTCTCCACCATCGTAGGGATAATGAGCTCCATAAGCCTATCCCTGCTGTATGAAGAGAAGGAGAGGGTACTCAACCCAGAGCTCTTCCAGAAATCCTTACACTGGCTGCATGGGTTTCTCAGTCTGGGAAGGCCACTTGTGTTCAATCCATTGCCCTGGTTAGTGCTTCCTCAGCCCTGCCACCACGATTCACCAATTCCTTCTTTGTCCCTGCCCTGCCTCTTGCCCCATCTCTTTCCTTCCTCTGTCCCTGACCCCCAAGGCTCTCCTAGGCTTCCAGCTTCAGAGCTCCTGATTCACTCACTCACCCAGCATTTACATGAGAGCGCCTAGTGTGTACTGTGTGCCAGGCTCTGCTCTAGATCCTGGGCATCCGGACACCATGCTTGCTCTCATGAAGCTTATATTCTAGTCCAAAGAGACAAGCAAATAGAAGAATCAGTTTGGCCAGGTACGGTGGCCCATGCCTGTAATCCTAGCACTCTGGGAGGCCAAGGTGGGTGGATCACCTGAGGTCAAGAGTTTGAGACCAGCCTGGCCAATGTGGCAAAACCACATCTTTACTAAAAATGTAAAAATTAGCCGGGCATGGTGGCGGGCACCTATAATCCCAGTTACTTGGGAGGCTGAGGCAGGAGAATTGCTTGAACCCAGGGGGTGGAGGTTGCAGTGAGCCGAGATCGCACCACTTCACTCCAGCCGTCTCAAAAACAAAACAAAACAAAAGAAGAATTGATTTAAAAACATCAAATAGTGATAGTGCTCTCTATGCAGGAGTATTTAAAAACAAAACAAAACACTAATGTGAAAGAAAGTGAACAAGTGAGTACTTTACAGTCTGGGAAAGTCTCTCTGAGAAGACCATGTTTGTCGGGCTATCTAAACCATGTGAAGAGTAAAGTGAAGAGCAGTCCGGGTAGACGAATAGCTCATGCAAAGGCCCTGGGTTAGGGTGAAAGGGAAGGTTCACGGAGCTGAATGAAGGCCAGTGTGCAGTAATTCTCAATGGGGCTGTCAGTGACAATATGATGTGTGACTGTTCCATGCACTTCGGGATTTGCAGCATCCCTGGCCTCCCTCCCACTAAATGCTGGTCAAGCCCCTAGTCTTAACTACTGAAAACTAGACACACACACTTTTTCCAGTGGCATTTAGGCAGCTGTAGTGCTGCCCCAGTCAAGAAGCATAGCAGGCAGTTATTGAATAAGCACAGTTCAAGGGGGGCAAAGAGGAAGGTGGGCCTGTATCACACCAGCCTTTGTAGGCAGGTGTATTATTTTCCGAGGACTACTGCAACAAAGTACCACAAATTGGGTGGCTGAGATAACACAAGTTTATTAACTCACCGTTCTGCAGACTGGAAGTCTAAAATCAAGGTGTCAGCATTTCTAGTTCCTTCTGAGGGCTGCACGGGATGATCGGTCCCATGCCTTTCTTCTAACTTCTCGTGGGCTCAAGCATTTTGCTTTGTAGACACTGTGCTCCCTGGACCTTCACATCGTCTTTCCTCTGTACATGTCTGTCTCTGGGTCTAAATCGTCTTTTTCATAAGGGCATCAGTCATATTGGTTTAGGGCCCACCTACCAACCCATCTTAACTTAATCATCTGCAAAGACCCTATTTCCAAATAAGGTTACATTCACAGGTACTCAGGACTTCAGCATCTTTCAGGGGAGGCACAGTTCAACCCATAATGCAGGACATGGGATTTGGATTTTATTTTAAATCTAATCTCTTGGAGAATTTTAAGGAGGTGAGTGATATGACCTGATTTCTGCTTTTAAAAGCTCGCTCAGGTTGCTGTGTGGAGAATGGATTATTGGCAGCAAGACCAGAAGCAGGGATGCCAGTTAATGCAAAAATTCAGATAGGAGAGGCTGGTGGCTTGGAAGAAGGTGTCCTGGTAACTGTGGTCAGGTATATGCAGCACTTAGGCAGGTGGGGCCTCTCAAAGAACTGAACTAGGAAGTGGGCTAACACATCCAATGCTCAGCTAGGGAAAGTTCTCTGGGGACAGCCCACCAAAGTACCAACTGTAGGACCTGAAGGCAGCCAGCCTTCAAGTAGAGACCAGAAGATGACCTAGACACGTTTCTGAGTGCAGAGGACCGAATTAGGAGATCTTCCAAGTGCCCTTCCAACTGCAGCTGGAATATAGTGCTAACAATATCCACACTGTAAATCAAGACAAGAATCTGCCTCTGCCATGTTGGGCAACTCAGGTCGAGCATTTACATGAGAGGACAGTGGCCTCGTTACCTCACTCTTGCTCCATCCCTCTCTCCAGCTGACAATGGCATACACCAGGGCCACACACTGCCACTTCCTTTTCAGAGCTGTACCAATACACATCCCTTCC
This sequence comes from Theropithecus gelada, assembly GCF_003255815.1. Taxonomy (NCBI): domain Eukaryota; kingdom Metazoa; phylum Chordata; class Mammalia; order Primates; family Cercopithecidae; genus Theropithecus; species Theropithecus gelada. The sequence continues at coordinate 17,760,057 of NC_037671.1, forward strand.
AATCAATTAATATTTCCATCTCAGTGAACAAGAACAAGTTAACACGCTGACAGTGTGGGCTACCTTCCAGGATTTGTCTGCTGACAGATTAAAAAGTATGTCAACATGACTTGATATTAACAAATATTGCGAAGCAGGAGCCTTTGTTTGCTTTGTTTTGTTTTGTTTTGTTTTCCCAGTTTATTGGTAGTGCTGGTGAACCCACACGTGCATTCATCCAGAGGTAGACCGACCAGGTGATGTCAGCCCAGCCAAGACCTCGGTATGTGAAAGTGCTGGTGAATTGCAACAGCCCGTCAGTTGCTCACTCCTGCTGAATGAATCAGCCAGTGAGTAGGTGTGCAGCTTCTTTATTATGCAATTGGCAGGGATAATATTGTTGTCATAAGATGCACTTTTAAGTGGCTGAGTTTTCAATATCGAAGGTGAAAAATAGCAACAGGAGAAGATTTTTGCAACTTTTAAAGAAAAGGTTTGTTTTTTTTTTTTTTTTTAATGGTGTCTTTTAATTTTTTAAATAAAGCACTAACTCTGAACCTTTTCTCACTCTCCATCCTCTCTACCTGCCTGCTCATAAATAGTGATTAAAGGCTGTCTGACATCCAAGGTCACTGGACTGGCGAGGATACAGAGCCCCTCTAGAGCAGGGTTTGCCAACTATGGCCCACCACTCCATTCCAGGCCACCATCTGCTTCTGCACACCCCATGAGCAAAGCCTGGCTTTCACATGTTTAAATGGTTAAAAAAAAAAAATCAAAAAAGCCATATTTCATAACACATGACTCACATTTCATCACACATGAAAATTAAAATTACATGAAATTCAAGTTTCAACATCCATAAAGAAAGGTGTACTGAAACATGGCCATGCTCATTTGTTTACATATTATCTATGACTGCTTTCACGAAATAACAGCAAAGTTGAAAAGTTTTTCAGAGACTGGGTGGCCTATAAAGTCTAAAATGCTGACAGATTCTTTAGAGAAAAAGTTTGATGACTCCTACTATAGAGTTTGAGGAAAAGCACACTGGATCCTGTTATGTGGTCCCGATGCATTTTCTTTTTCCTTTTTCTTTTCTTTTCTTTTTCTTTTTTTAAGATGGAGTCTTGCTCTGTCACCCAGGCTGGAGTGTAGTGGTGTGATCTCAGCTCACTGCAACCTCCACCTCCCGGATTCAAGCAATTCTCCCTGCCTCAGCCTCCCGAGTAGCTGGGATTACAGGCGTGCACCACGACACCCAGCTCATTTTTATGTATTCAGTTGAGATGGGAGTTTGCCATGTTGGCCAGGCTGGTCTCAAACTCCTGACCTCAGGTGATCCACCTGCCTTGGCCTCCCAAAGTGCTGGGATAACAGGCGTGAGCCATTGTGTCCGGCCTCTATGCATTTTCAATTACTCTCCTAACTGTTTTAGATTACTTTTATTCATTTAAAATTCTATATTAAGCTCCTGCTAGGCACGCAACATGCTGGGTCCTGGAGGTACAACTGAGAACAATGAGGGATAGTCCCTGTTCTCAGAGCTGAAAGTCCAGTAGAAGAGCAGGTATTAATCACACCATACAAATGCAGTGTACCAAAAAACGATAACCATGGCAAGTGTTCAGACACGAGGTCCAAAGAGCTATAAAAGCACAACATAGTTGAATTGACCTCCTGCTCTGGGATTTAAAGGAAGATATGCTAAAGTGTACATTAATGATTGATCTGGAATTTGTAGGAAACGTTGAAGTTAGCAAGGGAAGAGCGAAGAGAAGTATTTCAATTTCTCGACCACATCCTTCTTACTTTCTTCCAGTCCTTACTGTACTGGGGTGGGGTAAAGCACAGAAAAGGAAGGGAGCAAGGATGAGGCAAAGGTGAAGGGTTGGATAGGATCCAAGCTATGCAGATATGGTCTTTACCCTAAGAACAGTACGAAGTTGTGCAAGATGTTCTCAGCAGCATGATGCCATTAGCAAAACTCTGGAAGCAACCAAAAGACCAGAGAAGAACAGACAAATAAAAACTGGTATATTCACACAATGGAATATTAAAAAGCAGTGAAAGCAAATCCACTACAACCACATGCAACAACATGGGTGAGTCTTAGCAACACGTTATGAAATAAACAAAGCAGGTCCCAGCAGATAACACACAATATGACAAACTTTTCAAAAAGTTAAAGGTAACTAAAATTTAACAAGACATATTTTAGGAATATACTAATGTAATAAAATCATGTTTCAATAAAGCAAAGAAATAGTCAAGTACAAGGCTTAGAGTCGTGAGTTGACAACGTTAGGGGATGGGGTCCAGCACTCAGGTAGATACATGTTGTGAATGTTCCATTTTTTGTGGGCAATAGATTTATAGGTATATAAATACCTATTATGTTAAAAATTTGAGGCCAGGCACGGTGACTCACACTTGTATTATAATATCGGTACTTTAGTAGGCCAGGGCAGGAGGATTGCTTAAGCCCAGGCTGCAGTGAGCTAGGACTACACCACTGCACTCCACCTTGGGCGTCAGAGCAAAACCCATCTCCTTATGAAAAAAAAAAATCAAAATAGCCATGAGCCTGATGTAACTATTACACATTGTATGTCAGTATCAAAATATCTCATGTATCTCATAAATACACATATCTACTATGTACTCATAAAAATTAAAAATTAAAAAAAACTGAAAACAAAACAAAATGGCCATGAGACGTTATGCCGATTTACAACAGAGGTGGCATGTTCAAACATGCTCATGTGCAGTTCAACATGATCTGTCTGGCTGAATTCTGGAGAATTCTTTGGAATGGGGCAAGAGTGGAAGCAGGTAACCCAGTGAAGAGACTACTGTCAATGTAAAGCCAGAGATGAGGGAGGCTTAGACTTGGGGAAGGTGACAGAGGCAGAGCGAGTCACATCTTTGCTCAGACTGACTTGCTGTCCCTGCTTACATTTAGGGCATCAGTATTAAAGAAACAGCAACTCAATACTCTATTAAGTAGATGCTAGGAAATAAAATGAATCACGTGGGAGCTAAATGATGAGAACTTATGAACACAAAGAAGGGAACAGCAGACACTGGGTCTACTTGAGGGGGGAAGGTGGGCGGTGGCAGGAGGGAGAGGAGCAGAAAAGATAACTATTGGGTACTGGGCTTAATACCTGGATGATGAAATAATATGTACAACAAACCCCTGTGATGCATGTTTACCTATGTAAAAAACCTTTACATGTTCCCCCAAACATAAAATAAAAATTAAATTGTAAAAAAAAAAAACAAAGGAAATGAATCTGTTTGACAACAGATTTCCAAGTCATCCCAGCAGAAAAGGTGTTATCAGGTGAATCAACACAGACTCCATCTGAATGATGATTTGGAGACAATCTGAGCACTATCAGCCAGAGTAACTAGCATAAAAGAGCTCCAGAAAACCCTCATCTCCTGGAAAAATACAAGAAAAATCACAACAAAACTATACTAGACAATGTCACCCATCCTCCTAAGGAGGTTTTCTCCCCTCAGTTTTATTGTACCTGTCTCCTACCTCCACAACTGTTACCTGTCTCCTACCTCCATGATTTACTACTTCTCTGAAGTAACAATTCTGGGAAACTGATTTCCCAACGGTCATGTTTAGTTTGGCCGACTGCTCACTCCTGACTGCAATTTGAGGTACAAGGGTCAAGGCTAAAGTCCAGCAAAGGTGAGAGATGATTCTGTGACCCATTCTCACAAGAAGGCTTGGAGTCATTCATGGGTGGCCGCCGTCTTCTCTTCACTAGACAGCTGGTGGTACATCAGAAGGCAACTCGTTTTAGGCCTTCTAGGTTCAGGCTGCCAGTTCTCTACTATGAGGCTGCCCAGTTAAGTGAAGCTTAAGATTCGGGGCTGTCATCTTAGCTCCACCCTTACTAGCTAAGGGACCTTGGGGCGGGGTGGGGTGGGTCATGGACCTGTCAATCTGTGACAACATAGATGAAGGTGTGTCCGGAATTGATGGGTTCTTGGTCTCAATGACTTCAAGAATGAAGCCACGGACCCTCGCAGTGAGTGTTAACAGTTCTTAAAGATGGTGTGTCCAGAGTTTGTTCCTTCAGATGTTCAGATGTGTCTGGAGCATCTTCCTTCTGGTGGGTTCGCGGTCTCACTGTCAGGAATGAAGCTACAAACCTTCCTGGTGAGTGTTACATCTCTTAAAGACAGCAGATCTGGAGTTGTTCGTTCTTCCTGGTGGGTTCATGGTCTCCCTGGCTTCAGGAGTGAAGCTGCAGACCTTCACGGTGAATGTTACAGCTCATAAAGGCAGCATGGATCCAAAACGTAAGCAGCAACAAGATTTATTGCAAAGAGCAAAAGAACAAAGCTTCCACAGTGTGAAAGAGAACCAAAGCTGGTTGGCTAGAGCAGACTGCTTTTATTCCCTTATCTGACCCACCCCCCGCCCCCACATCCTGCTGATTGGTCTATTTTACAGATAGCTGATTGGTCCATTTTGACAGAGTACTGATTGGTGCATTTAAAATCCTTGAGCTAGACAGAGTGCTAGAGGGAAAAGTTCTCCAAGTCCCCACTAGGTTAGCTAGCTACAGAGTACCAATTGGTGTATTCACAAACCCTGAGCTAGACACAGAGTGCTGACTGGTGTATTCACAAACCCTGAGCTAGACAGAGAGTGCTGATCTGTGCACATACAATCCTCTGGCTAGATATAAAAGTTCTACAAGTCCCCATCCGCTTCAGGAGCCCAGCTGGCTTCACCCAGTGGATCCTACACCAGGGCTGCAGGCGGAGCTGCCCACCAGTCCCAAGCGGCGCCGGCACTCCTCAGCCCTTGGGCTGTTGATGGGACCAGGCACCAGGAAGCAGGGGGTGGCTCCCGTCGGGGAGGCTCAGGCCATACTGGAGCCTACCGCAGGGGGAGAAGCTCAGACACGGCAGGTCCCGAGCTCTGCCCCGCCAGGAGGCAGCCAAGGCCCAGTGAGAATTTGAGTGCAAAGCCAGTGGGCAACACTGCTGGGGGACCTGGTGCAACCTACGCAGCTGCTGGCCCTGGTGCTAAGCCCCTCACTGCCCTGGGCCGGTGGTGCTAGCAGGCCGCTCCGTTTGTGGGGCCCACCGAGCCGCGCCCATGCCCGCAGGAACTCACACTGGCCCACGAACGCAGCCCCGGTTCCTGCCTGCGCCTCTCCCTCCACACCTCCCCCCGCCAGCAGAGGGAGGCGGCTCCGGCCTCAGCCAGCCCAGAGAGGGGCTCCCACAGTGCCGTGGCGGGCTGAAGGGCTCCTCAAGGGCTGCCAGAGTGGACACCAAGGCTGAGGAGGTGCTAAGAGTGAGGGCTGCTAGCACATTGTCACCTCTCAAAGGCACTCTGCAAATGTTAGTCACCATCCCCAGGAAGCAATCTCAAAACACCTCTCCTTCCTTCCGTAGATGCTGCTGGGTTTCTCTACATCATTATGAAATGGTCCAGGATAACTTTAACTTGTCTCCAACTGGTCTAATTTCCCACAGACGCAGGACAGGAGAACAAGGAGCAGAAGCTGGCTGATGCTGTTCTCGATGGTCATAGATTTTTTTGTCCACCCTGATGGACAGGCTTTATCCTCTGCAGTGCCCAATGGCTTATCCTTTCTTTTTCAGTTTTTTTTTTTAAAATCCGGTCACTTGTTGGTAATTATACTTGCAAAGTAAACAACTGGGGGGTGGGTGGGAAGAAGAAGAAATGTAATGGGCCAACCACCCTTTCTCCATCACTCCCCATCTCCAGAGTAAACAGGTCTCCTTGTCTTCTTCCAGTCCCCTTCCCCAGGAAATAACAATGCATGACATTATTTACAAAATGAGTTTCACAGTTCCAAGTTTTGAAGGCTTTCAAGTGAGTTTTCTGACTCTGGGGATATTAGACAAGAATCTGCCCGTCAAATTATATGAATAATAATAATGATAATCTTTTACAAGGGCTGTGAAAGCCCTAAAGAACAACAGATTTTTAATTCTGAGAAATCCAGAGGGTGGTTCTCTCAGACAGCCTCACACAGGGGACCTCCGATGGCAATGGGGGGTCGGGGTGGGGGCAGGATGGTCACCCAAGAGCATCTTCAGCATGCGTTCGCATGCCCAGTGGACTTGGGAATTATGTACTCCAGTAACCCTGACGAGATCACAGTTTATTCATTTACATTGCATATTGTACAGATTTGCCCCAAGTAACAGATATTTACATGGATTATGAGTCATAGCCCTGAAGAGCTGGAAAAGGTCTAGAAATCATCTCACCAAACTTGCTCATGTTACAGAAAAGGACACTGAGGCCTGGAGACCCCAAGTTATTGGCCCAGTCACACTCAGTGGCAGGGCTGGGGCTCAGATATTGCTTATCAAGTTCCCAGTGTCTCTGAACTTTAGTGGAATTATTCTGTTATCTTACAACAGACAGAAAAGCAATGAGGAAAACAAGATGGAGAAAAACGAAATTGAAACAGAGAAAAGGATGGAAGAGATAGTGACAGAAATTACCAGAGAGACTGTCTGCCCCATCCGTCTCTATCTTTCTGTGTATCTGCTTGATCTCATTCTTTTCCATAACCTGTCTCTACCCTGTCTCCCACAGGCTGGGTCCTGAAATAGCACAACGTTATTTAGTTTATTCCAAATACAGTTGATCTTTGAACAACACGGGTTTGGGCTACAGAGTTCACTTATTCATGGATTTTTTTTTGCCTCTGCCACCCCAGAAACAGCAAAACCAATCCCTCCTCCTCCTCAGCCAACTCAACCTGAAGACAATGAGGGTGAAGATCTTTATGATCTACTTCCATTTAATAAATAGTAAACATATTTTCTCTATGATTTCTTTTCCTTTTTTTTTTTTTTTTGAGATGGAGTCTCAAATAGGAACATTTGTGGAGTACATTGTGGAGGCAGGAGACAGGTACACAGGCTGAAGTGCAATGGCGCCATCTCAGCTCACTGCAACCTCTGCCTTCTGGGTTCAAGCGATTCTCCCACCTCAGCCTCCTGAGTAGCTGGGATTACAGGCATGTACCACCACACCTGACTAATTTTTGTATTTTTAGTAAAGACGGGGTTTCACCATATTGGTCAGGCTAGTCTCAAACTCCTGATCTCAGGTAATCCAACTGCCTTGGCCTCCCAGAGTTCTGGGATTAAAGGCGTGAGCCACCTTGCCCGGCCTCTATCATTTTCTTAATGACATTTTTTCTCAGCTAACTTTATTGTAAGAATACCGTATATAATATATATAACATACAAAATATATGTCGATCAACTGTTCGTATTATCCATAAAATTTCTAGTCAATAGTAGGCTATTAGTAGTTAAGTTTGGGGGAGATCAGATCTTCCACTACACAGGGGGTCAGCACCCCAATCCCCTAGTTGTTCAAGGTCAACTGCACTTTTGAAGAGGGCCTGTAAATGCACAGAACATCAGTGGGGCTGAGAAGAGTCAGGGCAAACTTTTCAGTATCTTTGCACCATGCCCAGCCAGGCCCACTCTCCCACCACTGCCAGTGAAGATGCGAGACCTGATCATTTAGGCCTAAAAGTGCAGCTCACAGGCATCATCTGGCACTGACAAAAAGAGTCATGGCCTGGAGTGGTGGCTCACACATGTAATACCAGAGGTTTGGGAGGCTGAGGTGGGAGGATTGCTTGAGGCCAGGAGTTCAAGACCAGCCTGGGTAACATAACAAGATTCCTGTCCATACAGAAAGTTTACAAATTAGCCAGCTGTGGTAGTATGTGCCTGTAGTCCCACCTACTCAGGAGGCTGAGGTGGAAGGATCACGTGAGCTCAGGAGTACAGAGAGCTATGATCCTACCACTGCACTCCAGCCTGGGCCACAGAGCGAAGTCCTGTCTCAATAAATAAATACATAAATAGATTCTGGGGTACCGCCCCAAACCTAAGGGATCAGAATCTGCCTGTTAACAAGATGCCTAGATGATTCGTATGCATAATGAAGTGTGAAGCAATGATGTGGAGGTCATTAGAAATGGCTCTTCACCTACATGCCTCTTTCAGTCACAAACTTGCTTCCAGGCCCTGGGAAGAAGAGAGGTCAGAGATTTCAAAGATTGAGTAAAATGTACAGTCTTTAAAATACTAAAATCCGACCAGTCGTGGTGCCTCACGCCTGTAATCCCAGCACTTTGGGAGGCCGAGGTGGATGGATCATTTGAGGTCAGGAGATCAAGACCAGCCTGGCCAACATGGTGAAACCCTGCCTCTACTAAAAATACAAAAATTAGCCAGGCGTGGTGGTGGGCGCCTGTAATCCCAGCTGCTTGGGACACTGAGGCAGTAGAATTGCTTGAACCTGGGAGGTGGAGGCTACAGTGAGCTGAGATCATGCCACTGCATTCCAGCCTGGGCAACAGAGCAAGACTCCATCTCAAAAACAAACAAACAAACAAAAAAACCCTAAATCCATCAGGAACAGAGAAATCCATTGAAAATGGGTAACTCCATAGCACTCCTTTTCAGGCCAGATGTCATCCTGTGACAAAGTCCCAAGAATCCCCATGACAGGTGGAGTTCTGCAAAATCTGACAGGATGTAGATTTCCAATATTTCCAGCCACTCCTGAATCAGAAAGTATAAAAGGCAGAAAAGATTTAATATTTTGAATTTGTCTGATTATGAGGCAAAGCTAATCTCCCTCCATGCCTTGCTGGAAAAGGGGAACTAGGGTGGGGTGGTGTAGGAAGATGTGGCTAGTCCTACTGCTTCAAAGAGGCAACTTTGCAGCTGAGGTTTTCTAATGAGCAGCCTGGTGGCAAAATCACAATAAAAAATTAGCAAGAGAAAATTTTCAGGTATCAGTTCCAATTAGGGAGTAACAGACGAAGAATAAAAAGCATCTTATGGAAAAACAGTTCCAACATTGAAGCTGGTGAGGGAATATTGACTTATGTCCTTATTTTTCCCAAGTGCCATGTCATCCCATGTGTCACATTGACACCAATGAGGATTTCTTGTTACATAATCCCTTTGCCAACACCAGGAACTAGTCCTGCCCTTTGATCTAAACAGATGTGATCTCGAGAGTTACCCTCCTTACAAATCTCCAGTTAGGCTGCTCAAAATAAGATTTTTGAAAGGGGAGAGAAGAGAAAAGTACACATCAACACAGAATGAGTAAGCTCAAAACAAAACAAAAAAAAAGAGCAAATTCTACAATGTGCATCCTATGAATAGACACTGCCGATATGTGATGTATATAAAGCATTCTACACCCTTCACAGGTTTTACGTAATCTGCAGATTTTGCCAATCATGTTCATATTTATAGCCACATGCAACTCTTCGTGACACAAAAGCTAAAACAAAGGCCAAAACTTCTACCCTGTAGAATCTGAATTCTGTTGCTTTCTACCTTCTGTCTATACACACATGCATACACACACACACACACACACACACACGCACACACACACAAGCCATCACCATAATACAGCCCTCCTGTGCCCATCACAACCATGTAACACCATGTTGTTATTCAATGAAGACCTCCGCGCAAAGGTCTCAGCCACCGAGAATTAAAGCAAGCCTCACTCCCACATCGGATTGTCCTTGTCATATGGAGAGAAGATGTGCAACTTGGCTTCTGAATTGGAAATGCTCAGGGGAAAAAAAAAAAGACTTCAGGATCTCAGCAAAACTCCAAAGTTACCACCTCACCCGTTCAACACAATCATAAAATAACACACGTGTGTACACTTTCATGCCCCCATATGCTTCCTAGGTCTTCAAAAGATATTTTTCTCTATTTTTATTGAACTTTGAATCCAGCCCTGCAACAATGAAACTCTGGGGCTGTTCCAATCTGCTTTATATTTGAGCTGGCTCTGGGCAAGACAAGTAAATTGTAGTTCAGTTCCATCCTGCTATAAAAATCAGCAAACCTGAGCTCTGTTTTCTTCTTGTCATGGGCAGGTTGTTCAGAGTCAGGACTCAGTTCAAATAACTTGAGATATTTTGCCTCTTCAGAATAAGTTGTGGGGGACACAGAGGAAAAAAATCCTTTAAATCAGTCATAAGCCCTCTGAAAGGGAAGGCACTGAGAGGAAAGGAGTGTTTGGCTCACTGCCATTTTGCAAACGTGTTTTCAAAACCAATTACGATGCAGTGATCAAGCAGTGTATCTGTTCCTGCACCAAAATCCTTAGACCAATCAGCGGGGTGGGGTTTTCTTGGACTCCCTGGTTCTTGGGAATGGGGGAACAGTTCTCTGTAGAAGCCTCTTGATATAGGAAAGGATTTCTTTCTCAAAAGGACATCTTTTATTCCTCCATCTGTTTCCTCTCACAGTACAATTTGGGGTCAACTCAGGTCTTAGAACATTTCGAGGGATAATTTGGCACTTTCTTTCCATAAATGTGAATATGTCGACTACAAAGGGCTTACTTTTCCTGCCTCTTTCACCACAGAGAAGTACGGGGTAAAGGGAACACTCCCCAACTTGCCTCTCTCTGAGAATGTTATCAATAGACAGGGGGTGAATGACTTTTGAAGGGCAAAAAAAGGACACCCCCAAAGAAAAAAGTGGTAATTGAATTTGTTTTCAAAAACTACAAATCCCTGTATCTGCTTAAAGCAAATGAGGCGCTAATGCCGCAAAGACCATTGTTCCTCTCAGGCAGAATCTCCCCAAGTGGAGGAAGACTGGACAGTCTTTGACATAGCCACTGTGTCTCTTCAAATGGTGCGGTTTGTCTCCTTAAGTTCAAACTACTGGGACGCAGCATGGGGTTAGTGGACACTCAGTGACCAATGGCTTAAAACTTTTATAGGAATCCAAGAAAAAAGGAGGAGAAAGCAAAAACAAAGAAACTTTTTTTTTTTTTTTTTTGAGACGGAGTCTCACTGTGTCTCCCAGGCTGGAGTGCAGTGGCGCGATCTCGGCTCACTGCAAGCTCCGCCCCCCGGGTTCACGCCATTCTCCCGCCTCAGCCTCCCAAGTAGCTGGGACTACAGGCGCCCGCTACCGCGCCCGGCTAGTTTTTTTTTTGTATTTTTAGTAGAGACGGGGTTTCACCATGTTAGCCAGGATAGTCTCGATCTCCTGACCTTGTGATCCACCCGCCTCGGCCTCCCAAAGTGCTGGGATTACAGGCTTGAGCCACCGCGCCC
>NC_037671.1:17771599-17827529 GCF_003255815.1 Theropithecus gelada
TGCTAGGCCGGGCGCGGTGGCTCAAGCCTGTAATCCCAGCACTTTGGGAGGCCGAGACGGGTGGATCACGAGGTCAGGAGATCGAGACCATCCTGGTGAACACGGTGAAACCCCGTCTCTACTAAAAAATACAAAAAAAAAAACTAGCCGGGCGAGGTGGCGGGCGCCTGTGGTCCCAGCTACTCGGGAGGCTGAGGCAGGAGAATGGCGTAAGCCCGGGAGGCGGAGCTTGCAGTGAGCCGAGATCGCGCCACTGCACTCCAGCCTGGGCGACAGAGCGAGACTCCGTCTCAAAAAAAAAAAAAAAAAAAAAATAATATGAAAATTTTTCTAAAAAATAAATACCAGGGCAGATGCGCTCACGCCTGTAATCCCAGCACTTTGGGAGGCCGAGGCAGAAGGATTGCTTGAGGTCAGGAGTTCGAGACCAGCCTGGCCAACATGGTGAAACCCCATCTCTAGTAAAATTAGTAAAATTAGCTGGGCATGGTGGTGCCCACCTGTAATCCCAGCTACTTGGGGGACTGAGGCATGAGAACTGCTTGAACCTGGGAGGCAAAGGTTGCAGTGAGCAGAGATTGCACCACTACACTCCAGCCTGGGCAACAGAGTTAGACTGCTCAGAAAAAAAATTAATACTAGATATCATAATTAGATGTAACAGTTATTAAATAATTTTAAAAGTTTTATTAAAAAAAGTTTTAAGTGCAATTTTTTAATTCTGGTAGTTGTTGTGGTTGGGTTTTTTGTTTGTTTTGGTTTTGGCCAATGCATTCTTATAGAACAGTAGAGCCCTGCTCTAGATTTCTTAGAAAGTACTTTCGTCTCTCTTCCCATTCAGCCCCCAGGACTATCACACTCCTCACCACGGAGGGGAGCATCACAAGGAAGGGAGTTGATATGGTGAGGCTGGACCTGACCAGGAAGGAGCAGCTGCTGGGAAGCTGGATGCTAAGACCCTACCAGGATGCTATGGGCAGAATGTCTGTGTCCTCCCACAATTCCTACATCAAATCTTTAACTCCCCATGAAAGCATTTGGAGGTGGGGCTTGAAGAGGTAATTCATTTTAGATGAGGCAGTAAGGGTGGGACCCTCAAGATGGGATCAGTGTCTGCTATAGTCTGAATGTTGGTATTTCCCCAGAATTTATATGTTGAAACTTAACCTTCAAGGTGATGGTATTAGAGGACTTTGGGAGGTGATTGGGTCAGAGGGATGGAGCCTTCACAAATGGGATTAGTGCCTTTATAAAAGAGGCTGTAGGGAAACTGCTTCCCCCTTACATGAGGACGCAATAAGAAGGCACAATCCTTGAAGTAGAAAGTAGCCCTCACCAGACACTGAATCTGTTGACACCCTGATCTTGGACTTCCCAGCCTGCAGAACCATGAGCAGTATATTTCTGTTGTTTATAAATTACCCAAGCTCAGGTATTTTGTTACAGCAGCCAAAACAGACTAGGACAGTACCCTTATAAGAAAAGGAAGGCAGAAATCTCCCCCGCTTTCCAGGAGCACACACCAACAAAAGGCCACGTGAATACATAGTGAGACAGTAGCTGTCTGCAAACCAGGAAGACAGCCCGCAGCAGAACTCCACCATGCTGGCACCTTGATCTCAGACTCCCAGCCTCCAGAACTGGGAGAGAGAAATTTCTGTGGTTTAAACCACCCCATCTGTGGTACTTTGTTAGGGCAGCCTGCGCTGACTGAGACACAGGGTAAACCCCCGTTTAACTCCATCCTTCCCCTCAAGGCGAGCAAGCGTGTCCCTCAGGTCACCTTCCTCCCACTGCTAAAAGTAATCCCACCTTAGCCAGGCACAAGTGATCTTCACTTCTTTCCTTCCTTCCTTCTACAGATCATGGGACTAAGCTTCTGACTTCTGGAAGTCAGGGAGAAGATACAGAAACCAAACATACGTTTCTGCCCACACTGGGCATGGGACGTCCTCTCTTTTGAAGACCAAGTAGAAAAATCTGACGGCTCCAGGAGGGTTTGCACCAACATCATTCCAGGAAGAGGTGTTCTGTCTGCTTCTTTCCAACTGTACTTGGCCTTGTCCAACATTCTCTCTCCAACATGTGTGCTGTGTCTGGTTTTTATAAATATCCTCTGGAAGGAGGTGAAAAGGTCATCCTGACTCACATCAGCAAAAGTAAGAGGGCATTGGTGGAGCTTGTCTCCATCAATGATGTATTTTAGAAATCTCCTAGCAACAACAAGCCTCTCTGTTATTGAAGTGAAATGTTTTTGAAACATGAAGACACAAAAAATACACAAAGTCTGGGTACACCCAGACACCCAAAACTCTTGCACTTGGCAATGCAGTTATATTTTGCTGAAGTTAATGTGGTAGGGGTCGGGAGGGCAGACAGCAGAAGGACAGGGGCCAGAGGTGCAATTTCCACACAACGTTTACCTCTGCCTGTCCCTAAACACCCTATTTCCACTCCACCTGGAGATTTCAGCTGTGAACTATGCAAGGGTGAGAAGTCTTGGTTTTCCCAAGCTTTGCCAAGGTCAAAAGCATTATGAAGAATGTTACTGTAATTTAACATCATGAAAGCATCATGGAGGATGATATTATAATTAAACCAACAGTTTTCATCTCCCCCACATGCTGCAATAGAACGTAAGTGTATTTAAAAAAAAAAAAAAAAAAAGAGCTGGGGGAGTTGTGTAAAGGAGAAGGTTCAGAAAAGAGCGGAGAATTCTGGAGGAGAGTTAAGTGCTAAGGAATGGGTGTGGGTGTAGCCCAGTCCAGAGGCCCTCCAGGGAAAGAAAAGAAGAAAGGAGCAGGCTTTCTGGACAGACAGGGAGCCTGGGAGAAAGATGGGAAAAAAAAAAAAAAAAAGTAGACTGGGTCATCAGATATTTCCTGAATGTACTCAGGAGGAGACCAAGGAGACGGTGGAATTCCACATACACAGGAACATTTGCTGCATTCTTCCAGACAGAACCCTGGGACACGGGGCCCACAGGCAATGTCCTGCTGTTCACACCAGCTTTAAGAGTATCCAGACAGGACATTCAGAGATGGCATTTCTCAGGTCAGAACCAATAAGAATTGCTGATGTGTCGTGTAACTAAAAGGTGAAAAGAAGGCAAAGAATTCGTCTAGGCATGGTGGCTTATGCCTGTAATCCCAGCACTTTGGGAGGCCGAGGCAGGCGGATCACCTGAGGTCGGGAGTTTGAGATCAGTCTGATCAACATGCAGAAACCCCGTCTCTACTACAAATACAAAAGTAGCCGGGCATGGTGGCGCATGCCTGTAATCCCAGCTACTCGGGAGGCTGAGGCAGGAGAATCACTTGAACCCGGGAGGCGGAGGTTGTAGTGAGCCAAGCTCGCGCCTTTGCACTCCAGCCTGGGCAACAAGAGTGAAACTCCGTCTCAAAAAAAAAAAAAGAATTCAGGGGCACAGGCTGCGCCCTGCTGGCTCTACACCTATAGCATCTCATCCTGCCCTTCCTGAGCCTATGGCTCTTGGGAGTCTCATTCCCTTCTTTCCAGGGTGTGCTTCCCCCGTGGGTGGTCTCCACGCTACACCCTGCCTGGCGGAGTCCAGTGGCTTCCCCTGTCCAGTCTCCTCCACCTCCTGCTTCTGCTCACAACCTCCTTCAGGGGTTCATACTTCCTGCCCTCTTCCCCCATTGTAATTTTTAAAACCATGCTATGCAAACTATGCAAGGTCCCTTGTTTCTGCCTCAAAGACATGCCCCAGTTAACCATGGAGAGCACTCAGGGAATTCACTCTGCCTGCCTTTTGTGCTTAGTTATCCTCTGCTACTGCCCTAATCCATGGTGAATCCACCCACTAATCCGTGGAGAGGCTGGTGCCCACCTGCTTCCCTTATCTCAGAGCCATCTCTCTTTGCCTCTGAAGATGACTAGGGTGGTGGTCATCTGTCCCCAAATACTTCCTGACTTAATCGTATTCATCACCCAGCTCCGACAGATATTGAGGGAATTCCTAACTGGCCAGTTACACCATTCTTTAACCTTAAACATGGAGAGCACTGGTGGATATAATTATACTTGATAGCTCTTGCCACAATATTGTCTTTGGTCCTTATGGGGGCCCTTTTCTTCTCTATTTGTTTTTTTTAATCTATCCCCTTTTTCCCCATTTATAATCCTCATTAACTGCCCCCCGACAAGTAGTTATTCTAATGTATTTAACATCCATCTTTTTGTATGTTTTCTTGCACAATGTTTCTTGTCTTTGGTGTACATGTATTTTTAATTTGTGGAAATGATTTATGTTGCATATTTTTTGTTTCTTTTTTTAAAATCAGCATTATGTTTTTTAAGAAAATCCACATTGCTATTGTACACTGAACCCATTGCTTCTTGCTACTGCAGAGTATTTCCATAGATGATGTATATCTACCATGTTTCACTTAGGAACTTTCCTGGTATTGTAACTCTCCATCAACATAATAATATATCAACATATGAATATGAACATCCTTATATGTTTCCCCCTACAGAGCAGAATGAAAACTCTTTGGGATACACATCTAATTATGAAATAGTGGGGTCATGGTTTATGCAGGTATTTAATTTACCTAAGTAGTACCAGATTACTCATGAAAATGGCTACGTGTCAGTACTAGACTCTCACCCATAGTGCATGAGGGGCCCTAGATAAGCCAAACCCCTTTCTCCACCATCAATTGACATCACCCCACTTTCTAATTGTTTCCTGTCTAAATTGGTATAAAGTGAATTCTAATTTGCATTTCTCTGCTTATTCCTATATATAAGCATTCCTTTATAATTATCGTCTTTTGGATTCTCTTTTTTCTAAAATGCCTGTTCATATCTTTTGTTCATTTTTCTATTAGAGTTGCTTTTCAGGCCTTCTTTGAAAATTCTGCTTAGTAACCCTTTGTCAGATTTAAACATTGCAAATATCTTCTGCCATTCTGACATTTCTCTATGAACTCTGTCTATAATGTCCTTCCATGAAATAAAATTATTAATTATGATGTAAACAAATGTATCAATTTTTTTGCCTTCTGGTTTGTACTTCTGGAATTTTATTTAAGAAGTCCTTTCTTATCTTTCTGCTAAAGACATTCTCCTAACATTTTCTTCTATTAACTTTATAGCTTTAGTTCTTACCATCAGCAGACCTATTCTCTAGAGTAAGCTTTTGATCTATCTGGAGGTGGAGTCTGCTTTTGTATGCTGTGTAAGGTGAGGATCTCATTTTTACCTTTTCTGTGCAGAGCCTTTCTGGTAGTCATTCAAGCAATTTCCCAGTAATGTGTGGTGTCTCATCATCGTTTCTAATATGCTTAGGTCTGTCTTTGAGCTTCCTGTCCTGTTCCATTGGTCTGTAAGTATGTTAATGCATATGATTTGTATTACTATGGCTTTGTTACATGTTTTAATATCTGGATAGGTTCCCCTTTTTATTTTTGTTTTCTTTTTAAAATTGACTTACCGACCGGGTGCAGTGGCTCACGTCTGTAATCCCAGCACTTTGGGAGGCCGAGGTGGGCGGATCACCTGAGGTTGGGAGTTCGAGGTCAGCCTGACCAACATGGAGAAACCCCGTCTCTACTGAAAACACAATAATTAGCTGAGCGTGGTGGCGCATGCCTATAATCCCAGCTACTCAGGAGGTTTAGGTGGGAGAATCGCTTAAACCTGGGAGGCAGAGGTTGCGGTGAGCCAAGATCACGCCATTGCACTCCAGCCTGGGCAACAAGAGTGAAACTCGGTCTCAAAAATAAAAAAATTTAAAAAAAAAAAAAATTGACTTACCTATTTGTCAATCTTTATTCCTTCCAAAATTTCTGGAGTTCTTGAGAAAAAAAATCCAACTAGAATTTTGATTTGAGAGTGCACTGAGATGATAAACTAATTTGGGAAGAGCTGCAATCTTTATAATATTGAATTGTTCATCCAGGGACACAATATTTATTGATATCATATTCTATGCTTCCTATAAAAATTTAAAAATATTTTTCCAGAGAAGTCTGATGTAATCTTGATCAAAGCAATTCCTAAATATTGTATAGAATTTGTTACTATTAGAACGGAAACTTATTTTTTATGATATATTCTGGTTAATTTTATTGTAAAAAGAGCAGTATGGCAGAGCAGGAACTGAAATTTTCATTTTGTCTAAGTTAATTATTCCTTCCCACTGACAAGAGAAGAAGGTCTTCCTGAGCTGAGCTCTGCCAGGAGAAGAAAAGCTGACTTTTCTCCCTGCCTTTCCCCTTCCTCGAATCAGTGATCCCCACCTAACTTTCAACGTTTAAAACCATTCCCAGCCAGGCGCGGTTACTCATGCCTGTAATCCCAGCACTTTGGGAGACTGAGGCAGGCGGATCATCTGAGGTCCTGAGTTCAAGACTAGCCTGACCAATATGGAGAAACCCCCGTCTCTACTAAAAATACAAAAAATTAGCCGGGGCATAGTGGTGCATGCCTGTAATCCCAGCTACTCGGGAGACTGAGGCAGAAGAATCGCTTGAACCTGGGAGGCAGAGGTTGCAGTGAGCAAGATCGCACCATTGCATTCCAGCCTGGGCAACAAGAGCTAAACTCCATCTCAAAAAACAAACAAACAAACAAACAAAAGAAATAAATAAAATAAAAACCCATTCCTGATTGAGAACCACTAGGTTAGAAACATAACATCAAACTGTAAAATTTACAGTGACATTTAGTGGGATTTTAAAAACCAACTCCTTCATTCATATTTCTCACTCTCGCTTCGATTTCCCCCCTTTTACTCCATAGTCCTTTCTACTAAGTCTCAGTGCATGGAGTACCCTGTCCTTCCCTCTGTAAATTCTGCCCCTCTTAACCAGAAAAGGAGTTCTGCAGCTTGCATTCCCACTCGCTTCTTACAAATGCCTCAACTTCGGTGGGCCTGAGTAGAGGTTCGAGGTATCAGCAGGGTAGGGATGAGCTCCAGTTCTGTAAATGAAAACAACATTGGGTGCCCAATTCCAATTTAATATCTTAATTTACTCTAAGAGCACTCTGGCTAACCCCCAACTGGTTTATTTGGAAATTGCAAAGAACACCTTGCCAAGTCAAGCATTATTTTTCCTTGGAAACACCACAATGTAATCTCATGTGAAGAAAGAACATCCTTAGAGTCTCTGTGAGTTTGACCTTCCGCCTTTCATGAGCTGTGGCATGATAGTATGACAGAGCTGTTTACCATTTCCTGGGCCTGATACACATTGTGACAGTCATCACACTAGCTATAAGTGATTCTCTTTCTGCCATCTCCAGCTCTCATTAAGTTTTTGTCTGGTTTGTTTTGTATGGGTGCCAAAGAGTCATCGAATAGATATGGTGAGTGTGGAGAAGCAAGGACAGTTTATCCCAGAATCCCTTTCCTGCCCCTTGGATCACAATTGAAACTTGTGATTGTCTTAGTCCATTTTCTGCTGCTATAAAAATATCCCACAAACTGCATAATTTACAAAGAAACCAAATTTATTTCTCAGAGTTCTTAAGACTGGTAAGTCCAAGAGCATGGTGCTAACATCTGGTCGGGATCATTCTATTGTGAAAAGCATCACATGGTGAACAAGCATATGAGATGGAGAGAGGAAATCAGGCCAAGCTCATCCTTTTATCAGGAGCCACTCCCACAATAACTAACCCACTCTTATGATACCTGCACCAATCCAATGATGAAGACAGAGCCCTCATGAGTGAATCACCTCTTAGAGATCTCACCTCCCAATAATGTTACACTGACACTAAATTTCAACAAGAGTTTTGACAGGGACATTCAAACCATGGCAGTGATCCAAACCTTTCTTTCTCCCTGCCAGTCCAAGTTCAACCTAGACAAGACTACCTGTCCTGTAGATACATTTTGTTGGGTTTAGAGAGCCTGTGGTGGGAGTACAAACCACTGCACAGTCCGAGTTATCAAAATAAGGTTTAGTTGCATGGGGAAGTGGATTGTTTAGAGTCTTATCAAATTCCCAGGCATCTGCCTGTAAAATGAGATCACTCCAAACCTGGAGAACATTTCACTTGCAGAAGACACTACTCCCCCATTCATTTATAACTATTTTGTGTCCTGTGCCTTCTATCGGATTTTTCTCCCTGCCTTTCCCCTTCCTTCAATTAGTGATCCCCACCTAACCTTCAATATTCAAAACCATTCCTGATTGAGAACCACTAGGTTAGAAATACAACATCAAACTGTAAAATTTACAGTGATATTCAGCTGGATTTTAAAAACCAACTCCGTGGAGGCCCTTTCTATGTCCCTGTTTTCACAACAGAGTTTATCACCTTCTTCCCTAAATCTCTGTGCGGCATTCCTGGGCAAACACATCCATCGTACCCAATTAGGCAAAAACAGACAAGAAAATCTCATTCTCTCCTCTTTCCTTCCTCCCTTATACTGAACTGTGGCTAAAAGCAGCACTCACTATTAGTGATACTAATTTGGTACTTAATTATCCTCAAGTTTATGTCTTCCCCAAAATCTGTTCACCCTTTACCTCTGCACTTTGTCACCAGTAACAGACGGTAAGCTCCATATGAAAGACCCGTACCTGGTCGATTCCTCCTGGTCTCTCCCAACACAGTGGTACAGACTTAGTGGCTCTCCATACCTATCGGGGTGAACTAACTAGCTGACTCCACTTCTGAAACTTCCATACAGATCTGGGGTGTGATGGAAAACCTCCACTTCAAACCCGGTTTCTCGAGCAAGCCATTTTATTCATGGACAGGACACCAGGGGCACAGTGAGTGCTCACATGTGTATTTTAAGTTAGCATGACTGTGCGATTCCTGTATCTCCTGGGTGTTGCCTTTTCTCTTTAAAGATGGCATTCCTGCTTCACATTTTACTGTCACATAAGACATACTCTAGCCTCTATAATGGGTGCCGAGAAGTGGATATTGTAGCCCCAAGGGTTTTTAAGCCCCCTGATGAACATATCATTACGCATTCACAACGGTGAGGCGCATTGTTAGGTTTTCAGCAGCCTGCAAGAGAGACCCTGCTGAGCAGGATGGAGAAAGTCGCCGCAATTAATTGGTAGAGTTGAATTGTTAACATTCTCTCAGTGTTCCCAGCACAGGGCTCTTGACTGGCTTGCTGGAGAAAATAACTGGGGGTGGGAGAAAATGGAGGGTGGAGTAGAGGAGAAAAAACTCTCATTAAAACCCCAATCAAGTCATTTTAGCACTTTTTTTTCCACAAGGCACTTGCTTTGAGTCTAGATTGTTATACTTGTTGAACGCTATTATCATAACAAATCACTGCTCTTTCCTAAAACCTGAAATTATTTGCTTTCCTTGGGAGATTTTTGTGTAGGGTGTGTACTGGGATGCTCATATGCTGGATTCCCAAGAGGATATATGTTTGCACTACCGTCTCTGACAATATGCAATTCTGTACAGGTGCACACATATGTAGGTATATTGTGATGCCAAGACAAGTGTGCTATAACAGAACAGGGACTCCTATCATAACATGTTCCAAGTTGTGTCCATTTCTTTCTCTTTTTGGGGGTATTGGGCTGAAAGAGAATTGGGTATTTCTCAAAAATGATCTGGTGAGTGCCCAGAAAACCTTTTCACACATAAAGGTTGCTGTCATAGCAGACGCTGGTGACAGTGCGTGCACAGGTCTTTCTAGAGCTGCCTTCCACTCCTGCCTTGGTCACAGGGATCTCCTGGTAGCCGTGCCTGTTCAACGTGGCCCCATACCCTGAGCCATGTTAACTGGGACCAGAGTGAGCACCAGACCTGTGCCAGACCAGTGAGAATCTCAAATTCCAGACCCCAGGACTTCGGAATAGGAAGTAAGAGGTAGACACTCAGGTGTGTGTTTTCTATCAGGTAGACTGAAGGGGCAGATAAAGTCATCCAGCTAAGAGAAGAAAGGAGAATAACACAAAAACAGATAGAAAAGGGAGATGGAGAGAGAGTGCTGCCTGCCTGCCCAATGGAGCATCCTGTCTCTAGGGCTGATCTGTCCAGCTGATGTCTGCATCCATGGAGTAAGGACCTTTCCGCTGATGTTCAGGGATGAAAAAGAAAAATCAGGAAAGAAAATCTTCACTGAGAATCCTAAGAAGTGAATCTTCATCTTGAAGAGAAACATTCCTATGCCTCCTACATTATTTCTGCCTCCTCCAGCAGCAAATTTCTAGCGACAAAACATATCATCAAACACATCTTATTCAGGGACAAGTATCAGTGTATTGTTGCCATGATTAAATTTGACTCATATCAACATAGGTACTCAAAGATTTCATGTGCTATATATTTATCTACCCCCGTTATTGAGAAACTTGGAGGAAAAGACTAACTGTGTACATACTCAATGCATCCCTAATTATCAATATTTTATAGAGATGGGGTAATTTGTATGGCATTGAAAAAACTGCCTACCCCCAAACATCCCCTACCCTTCCTAGTCAACATGTTGCTATTTATAAATTCCATTGTTACAGTCATTCTTCTATATTAGTATGAGTCCCCTGTTTTCAAAAATGTCCTTTTAAGATGCAAATATCATGTAGAAGATTTTACACACTAAACCCATAACACAATAGCATGAATTCACTCACCAGATTAGTTAGTTGATATTTTAAAAGCTTGAGGATCAAGGCTACCAGATGGTAATCTTTAATGAGCAAGAAAACAGATTTCTCTCACGTTGGAGAGAATTACTGGGTCTCTGCTATATGTCTGAGGGCCTGCTGGGACCACGTAGTGAACACGACCCTGTTCCTCCCTCAAGAGGCTCAAAGTTAAGTGGAACTGGGGCAGCCAGACGCATAATAACTGCAATACCTTGCAGTATCTGCAATAATTGAGCTGTGTACTTGATACAGTAGTAGCACGTGGATGGGACAAGGGGAAGCGTATAGAGTTTCATAGATGAGATGCAGCTTAAGCTGGGCCTTGAGCATGGGGAAAAGTCCATGAAGTGGGTGTTCCTTCCAGGCAGAGACACCAGCCTGTGCACACAGTTGGCATGCTAATGGGAACTGCAGTATAGGATTTGATGTGGCCTTCCATCAAACAGAAGGGAGGAGGGCCTGGAAGGATTGAATTAAATTGTTATTGGGACTGGATCATAAAAGGCTTGCTATGGTTTGAACGTTCGTCTTCTCTGAAACTCATACTGAAACTTAATCCCCAATGTAACAGTATTCAGAGGTGGGGACTTTAAGAGATGAGTGGGTCATGAGACCTCCCAATCTTGGACTTCCCAGACTCTAGAACTGTAAGAAATAAACCTCTTTTCTTTAGAAATTACACAGTCGGCCAGGCGTGGTGGTTCACGCCTATAATCCCAGCACTTTGGGAGCCCGAGGCAGGTGGATCATGAGATCAGGAGATGGAGACCATCCTGGCTAACACGGTGAAACCCCGTCTCTACTAAAAATACAAAAAATTAGCTGGGCGTGGTGGCGGACGTCTGTAGTCCCAGCCACTCGGGAGGCTGAGGCAGGAGAATGGCGTGAGCCCAGGAGGCGGAGCCTGCAGTGAGCCAAGATCGCGCCACTGCACTCCAGCCTGGGCAACAGAGCGAGACTCCATCTCAAAAAAAAAAAAAAAAAAGAAAAGAAATTACACAGTCTCAGGCATTCTGTGATAGCAACAGAAAATGAACTAAGACATGCTCTTGACACATATCAAGATATTCTATTTTTTAAAAAATACAATCCTTGGAAGCTTTGCTAACTCTAACAGGCTACCTGCTGGCCAAGATCAAATGTGCAGAGGCAACAGGAACTACCAAGAGGGCTGCTTCTGAATTCTCACAAGGAGTGTAAGCAGAGGCCTGCCCAAGGGAAAACCAATTTGCCTCTTTCTCTCAGCCTTTCTGAGACCTGGCCCCTGAGCCCCAGGGTCACAAATGCTTTCTCAAGAGTTTTCCTTTCTTTCATTTTGTTTTGATGATTTACAGGGCTTATCACAAGTGTGCATGACTTCCTATTTACAACACTTGTAACTCTATCTCCAAAATAGACTGACATTTAGATAGTTTTATGATTCATACTTAAGGGTTTCTCTGCATTTAAGCTCTACTGATTAACTCATTTAGGCATGCTAAGGTCCACATACGTGCAATGCTATCTATGTCTAGGTCTTGAAACATAGCAAAATTTATGTTAGTTAAGGTAAAAAGCCCCCTGCTTTTGCTCATAATTAAACGATCATTAAGGGCCATTCAAAATCAATCTCTGTCACGCATTTTTAAAAAGAAAAAAAAAAATCAAAGGATTTTTTTTAAAGCAAGGGACACCATAAAGCGAACAAACAACATATTGGAAGAAGATATCTGCAATGTGAAAACTGACAAGCGACTACAATCTAGAATACATACAAGGAACTCCTGCCAGCCTATAAGATTGAGGCAGCCATTCTGGAAAGAATCTGGCAGCACTCGGCCAACATAAGGATGGACGTATGCTATGACCCAGCAATCCTGTCCCTGAGACACACGGCACCCCTCTATGCCGCTAATTCCTAGGGATTCTCCCATAAGTCAAGGGAACATGTATGAGGATGTTCATGGCAGCACCTGTGTAATGGGAAGTTGGAGGCAGTCCAGGGGCTCATCACTGCAGAAGCAGATAAGACAGCAGAGGAGCACAGGCTGGAGTACTATACAGCAGCGAGAAGACACCACCTCCTCCCCACACGTACCAACGCACATCACAACATGCTGGGCAGAAAAAGTGAGAAGCAGAAGGAGGTTGTTTATATACCATGTACGTAAATGCAAAACACGTTTACAAAACAGAAATATACGTCTTACAAGAATACAGGCAAACAAAATAATACAAACATGTTAAACTGGTTACCTACAGAGAGGACAAAAATAGGGGTGGGGAATGAGAATAAAAGGAAAGCGTGAAAACAAAGGAGGGCCTTGAGGAGATCAAAGGTTAGAGTTTGCTGTGGCCTGGCCTTCTGCACCTGAGGGTCAAAAACAAACGCAACAGAGACAGGGAAGCCACTAGCCATAAGGTCCTTGAAGAGAGGGTGCAATGAGCTCCTCTCTAAATCCCTAATAGCACCCAGTACTCTGTCCCATCTTTAGGCAATGCCTAATTTTTGAACAATGGATATTTGATTGGTCAATATTTAACAAATGCATGAATAAGGGGAACAATTAATCTAACAGAGGGTGGCCAGGAGACATGGAGCCATTCTCCATAAACAAATACAGATGCCCTCTTGGGTGCCAGGCACCATGGTAGATCCAGTGAAATGAGGGATGAGGGACAGTCCTTTTTCTCATGGATCTAGACTGAGGCAGGGCAATGGCTGAGTCAAGTAGCAATTATGACACACTGTTGACGGCAGTGACACAGATAAGAACAGGGCGCCCAGAGACCCTGACGGTGGGGCTCCTAACCTCATTGTTCAGGAAGAACATCCCAGAAGAGACTGATGTCCAAAAGATAAGGAGAAGTTACACAAGTAAGGAGGAGGGAGGGAATGGCAAGAAAAATGGATACATGCAGTGGAGCCTGGGTCTGAATGTCGCTGTCGTAGCTCTGACGCCTGCTGCAGGCGGGCCCATCTTCCTAGCCTTCAGATATAACATAGCAGTTACTTTCACAGGTGGAGCCATACCATATTATTAGTGTTCTCAAGCTGACTTTCTCAAACAAAAACTGAAAAAAGAAACAAAACTTGAGTTCTTTATCAGAGCAAGCAAATGTGCACATCCAAGTAGATGGTGCCTAGAGCAGTCTAACAGGAGTCAAGTACTTACCATTGTCCTGCAAAATCATTTCAATGCGACTTAAGAGCAATATAACATTCTGAACGGAAAGGCTTTTAGCCAGCCAAGCTGGTTCACGTTTCCATAGTTTTCCTTTCATCTCATGATTCTGATTCTTCAGTTGCGTATCAGCACGGATGCTCACAGCTGATACACTTGACAAGTCTCACTCTGGAAAATGTTATCGTGTGTATGGAGCTTTGGGTTTGCACTGGCTTGATGAACTGAAACTAAGAGTCATTAGAAATGCCAGTGCTGGCCGAGTGCAGTGGCTCACGCCGGTAATCCCAGCACTTTGGGAGCCTGAGGCGGGCAGATCACGAAGTCAGGAGATCGAGACCATCCTAGTTAACACGGTGAAACCCCATCTCTACCAAAAATACAAAAAAAAAATAAAAAATTAGCCAGGCGTGGTGGCGGGTGCCTGTAGTCCCAGCTACTTGGGAGACTGAGGCAGGAGAATGGCATGAACCCGGGAGGCGGAGCTTGTAGTGAGCCGAGATTGCGCCACTGCACTCCAGCCGGGGCAACAGAGAGAGACTCCATCTCAAAAAAAAAAAGAAAAAGAAAAAAGAAATAAATACCAGTGCTAGAAAGAATGCACAAGATCATCTATTTCAGGCGGTCTCAAACTTGAGCCTGCAACAGCATTCCCTAAAGGGCTGGTTAAAACTACACAGATAGCTAGACCTCACCCAGCATGGCCCATTCAGTAGGTCTCTTTTGGGGTTTAAGAATTTTGCATTTCTAACAAGTTCCCTGAGAATGCTGTTCCAGGGACCACACTTTGAGAACCACTGAAGTACTCTAATTTTATTGATGAAGATGTTGAAACCTAGAGAATGTTAGTGATTGATGTAAGATTGCACAAATTCTTGGTGACCAAACCCAAGTCTTAGGAGAATATGGTGGTTGGGAAATACAAAGCTATGAAGATTTTTAAACTAAAACCCTTGGTATTAGTGGCCTTATCTGGTTTTTACAATTATCTGCCTTCTCTTTCCACCCAAGCCTGAGAGGTACTGCCAACTAAGGTGTGGGGCTGCAACAGCAGCATAGGAGGTGGAGGCGGGCACGGAGCATCCACAAAGCCCTAGATGTCCTCGCTGGTGTTACTTAACACTGTTATCTCCAAGCTCTCTGTACAGTTTTCAGGGCATAAGTCAGAACTGCGGGAACTAGCGAGGACACAGCGAGAGCGTCTCACCCATGCTTCACGACACATTAAAAGGCAAAAACGTGTTCCTACAGATCAACCCAGAAGAATCTGCTGCTTACCGGTTGGCCCCCAGTACCTACACGGCAATAGCTGCTGCAGCTTGACAAATTCGTTGAAACTCTCTGAAACACAAAGGAATCACCGCCAGCCTCCCTCTCCCATTGTAACCCTGCCATTGTGCAGGTTGTAGTCTGGGAGAATGACGGGCCACAGCAGTTGCAGGACTTTCAATGCTTTAAACAAATGGGGGAAGGGAGGAGAACTAAACAAAACTAAACAAAAGCAACCGCAGGCCTGTTTACCAGAGAGAAGGCTTAATGGGTTGCAAGAGAAAGAGCAGGAAGTCTGTGCTTTCACTCTCATTTGTCTGCTCAGGGTGAAGAGCCTAGGATGGACAAAGATTTGGGCTCGCCACCCTTGTTTTGTTGTCCAACGCTCCCTCTTTTTTATGAGGAATTTGATGGAGGAAGCCAAGTAAGTCATCAGTGGGGGCCCTTGCCATCATCAATGTCAGTTACTGAGTTGAGGGCGCATTGTTTAGGCATTAAGAATTCAGAGGCCAAGTTTCTCTGACTATTTATCATATCTAGGGCCCTGAAAGCTATGGACGACTCACATTATTAACTGGTATTTGTTGTTTAGAGCAATCTAATCATTACAAGATACTTTTTGGATGGATTGTCTCATGAGGTATTATTACAAACATGGAAATGTACTGCTTTGCAAGAAGCATAATTCTGAATGCCACCAAAAAATGATAATCTTTCTGCCCATTGAACAGTTTTGTTCAATGAAGTGTCACAATTACACCACAGCTGTTAAACAAGTTCACTAGTTCTAAGTGTGCTTCCATTCTCTTTAGAGTTACATAGGTATGTGATTTTTTTTTTTCCTCTGGAGATTTTTGATCATGGTGTGACTTAAAGGGAAAGTTTATGCATTTTATTCCAATGAATCCCAGTTTTAGTTAACTAGTTGGTAGTTGAGCAAGTCATATAATAACAATTTTCTTTCATCTGAATGCAGATTTAAAATAAAATATTCATAGCCTTTTTTAAAAAATATATACAGAGGTTCACTCTGTCACCCAAGCTAGAATGCAGTGGTACTATCAGAGCTCACTACAACTCAACCTCCCACACCAAAACAATCCTCCCACTTCAACCTCCTGAGTAGCTGGAACTACCAGCATGCACCACCACACCTGCCTAATTTTTCTTTTTAATTTTTTGTAGAGACAGGGTCTCATGATGTTGCCCAGGCTGTTCTCAAACTCCTGGGCTCAAGGGATCCTCCCACCTTCACCTCCCAAAGTGCTGGGGTTACAGGCGTGATACACCATGCCCGACCCATAGAGCATATTATTTAAACAATTGTCTACTTAATTTTGAGAGCTAATTACTAACAGGCAATAATAGCCATCTGACCACCAGCCTGAGCTACAGCTCATCTGACCCCCTATGGCCACAACTGAAAAGGCTGAAGGAATCAGCCAGAACTCCATCGACTCAACCCACAAAGGTCTTGTTTAGAAAGGTGTTACAAGCTAGGGCTTCCAAGGTTGGGAAGGGCAAATTGTCTTTACTTTGCCTTTAATCTTTTCTTAATAACCTAGTTCAGATTTTTGAAAAGTAGAGGCTCCCAGAACAGCAGCACACACCATGCGGAGCCAGCACCTCGTGCTGTGCTATAAAGATAGTTAAGACCTCCCTCCAAAACGAAGTCCACTCGTGGTTTGCATCATTTCCCCTGCCCTCCCCACCCCCAGCTCCACACAGGTGCAACTCTGATGTAGTTTTAGGGTTCCCAGAGTCATCACCTCACCATCTAAGACTTGTGTTAAAATGCTCCCTGTAAAATTCTTTACATGTTGTTTTTTTAATTGCAGAAATGCCTGATTTACTCCCAAAGAATGTTTGAAGATCCTCAGAGCTGTGCAAAGATCCATAATTATCACCAATTGCTAAGGCAGCTTAACCCTTATGTAAAATATTATGCATACAAACGGCTTTATTTTGAACCAGTTCACATTACTAAAACTTGAGTCTGGTGCGGGCTTCATCCCAAGGCTGTGCTCAATAACAGTACAGTAGCTAACACCTTGGCTATGTGTCTTCCTGTTTGGTTGGCTCATTTTATATCTTTGCACGTTTAAATAGGCAATGGGAGTGCTAATTAAAATGCAATCATGCAGATAAATTATATCATGTTCCTAAAAGGTAAAATGAAAACCCGTTTTATTTCAAAATCTTTGTGATATCCAAGGCAAAACACACAGTAATCCTGAATACAGAGAAAACCTTTCATGATTATTGCATATTTAAAACCAATTTATTTCTAGATTTGTTTGCATATTGTTTATAGAATGTATAACACTTTAATTGTGAGTAATTTCTTGGGAGAGTCAAGACTTAGGGTTTTTAGTGCCAATGTTCAAGTTTCGGTAACTCTGATTAATTTGCATTGTCGGTATTCTAGCTGTCAAATGGAGAACACAATGTATATCTTAAAACCTACTCCAGTCCAGGGGTGAGGACAACCTCAAAACCCATGGTCAAGGTTCACTCAGCAGATTCTTTATTGTACCTACTGCTTACCAGCTCTCAGGGCAACTCTCCTGCCAGCAACCAAAGATCAAAGTCATCATGCTGACAGCCAGCAAACTGTTTTATCTCTCTGAGCCTCAGTTTCTTTCCCTGTAAAATAAGCCTCAGTAAGGCACTGCTGACTGCTTTGGGGATTAAAGGCCCATTTGAGAATTTACTGAAAGCCATTTACGCTGTTCCCCTAGAAACAGCGGAGGGGCACGTCCTCACAAAACTGAGCACATGAATCCACTGATCCTCTGATGCACATCCAGGGACCTCAAGTTAGAACTCCAGGTCCCTTCCAGCACAGACATTCCATGTCTTCACCCAAGAGCCAGTTCTCGGCTCTAGCCTGCCCCCTTTACTCACACTGCAAAATTGGTCTTTGCAAAAAATAAATAAATAAAAGCATATAAAAATTAGTCAATGTGAGGGATGTTCTGCTGTGGATACCATTTACAGCCCAGGATAACACAAAACCATGTAAGCAACACAACTAATTTGGAATCATTGAAAGCATGAGACAGTCAAGCTGTAGTTCACCCACTCCCTCCTTTTAAAAGGCTTGTACTTCATTGCAGGCCTTCATTTAAAGGTCACCGTCTCTCCCATAGATTTTTACTACCTTACAGTCTCCAGTCCCAGGCTCAGATATGCTCATAACCTACTTTGGTGTTTAGAGGAGGAAACCTGTTTGAAGGGCTTAGTTTTTACCTTTCAGCTTTGATCTACATCCCTGCAGAAGTTCTAAAGTGTCACCCTGAACTCTCCTTCCCCTCTCTCCAGGTCAGTTCTAGGACAGCATTTCTCATGGACTGTACCACAAAACAGTGTGATCCATGGCCAAATGGATCTGGGAAATTCTGTACCTTGGAGATTCCCAAAGCGTTTTATCATAGTAAAGGTTCTGAGAAAGCCTTCTTAAAGAAACCAATTTAACTTTGTTTTACCCAGTGTTATAAAAAACCTACATGGGTCAGGCGCCGTGGCTCATGCTTGTAATCCCAGCACTTTGCGGGGCCAAAACGGGCAGATTCCCTGAGCTCAGGAGTTCGAGACCAGCCTGGGCAACATGAAGAAAACCTGTATCTACCAAAACTACAAGAAAAATTAGCCAGGCTTGGTGGTGTATGCCTGCGGTCCCACCTACTTGGGAGGCTGAGGCAGAAGGATCACTAGAGCCTGTGAGGTGGAGGTTGCAGTGAGCTGAGATGATGCCACTGCACTCCAGCCTGGGTGACAGAGCAGAACCCTCATCAAAAAAAAAAGGCCAGGCGCAGTGGCTCACGCCTGTA
This sequence comes from Theropithecus gelada, assembly GCF_003255815.1. Taxonomy (NCBI): domain Eukaryota; kingdom Metazoa; phylum Chordata; class Mammalia; order Primates; family Cercopithecidae; genus Theropithecus; species Theropithecus gelada. Next base: position 17,790,476 of record NC_037671.1, read on the forward strand.
ATCCCAGCTCTTTGGGAGGCCAAGACAGGCAAATCACGAGGTCAGAAGATCGAGGCCATCCTGGCTAGCACAGTGAAACCCCGTCTCTACTAAAAAGACAAAAAAATTAGCCAGGCAAGGTGGTGGGCGCCTGTAGTCCCAGTTACTGGGGAGGCTGAGGCAGGAGAATGGCGTGAACCCAGGAGGCGGAGCTTGCAGTAAGCCGAGATTGCGCCACTGCCCTCCAGGCTGGATGACAGAGCGAGACTCGTTAAAAAAAAAAAAAAAGAAAAAAACCTATGTGATCATAGAATAATTTTCCTTTCCTATCCCATTGTTAGACCAGACTCAGAGAAATTCAACAATCTAGTCTCTCCCATATTCTCAGCCAATGGACTCTCAATGAGCTTAACCTAGATTCTCTGTTGACCTGGTTCATTTGTCATTCCTTTTATCTAAACATCATTTTGTTCAAAGACTTCTTAGGTCTTTCCCAGCTTTGCTCACTGGTGCTGTCAAGCCACCTGGGTCCATTTCCTCTACTAGCAGTTCATATCCACACTCCCTTTTGGAACTTACAATGTATATTTGCATATAAAAAGATAGTCACCATCCTGTCCCCCATTGTCTCCCCTTCAAATGTGTTTAAATAGAATCTTAACAATTAGGAGCTGAGAGGGCCCTGAGAGATCACCCAAACATTTTTCTAACTTCATAAAGAGAACATAAAGAGAACAGACCTGCAAGGTTAAGTGACTTGACAGAAATATGGCCTGAGCTCAGATTTTTTTATTCCCAGTCCAGTGGTCCTAGGAAGTGGTTCAAGCTTCCCAGTGCCATATGAGATGATTCATCCCAGAGAGTAAATTGAGTAATTTGCAATGAGGAATGAGATGTGCCTCACACAAGACCAGTTATCTACACGGTGATCTACCCAAGGATAAAATCACACTCAGATGCTTTTGTAAAGGGTGGCTTGGAGATGAGGAGTTGGATTTTCTTAAGGGATGGATGTGCTGGAAAGAGCACTGGCCTGGGAGTTAGGAGGCTGATTCTAATTCTCCCATTAACCAGCTGCAAGTTCTTCATGTCACTGGGCCTCATCAGCTAGATGGTAGCAAATTAGACAATCTTTAAGTCCCTTCTAGCCCCACATTTAAGGTTCTGTGATTCTAAATTCTTGGAATTGCTCTTTGTTTTCAGTATCCCTTTTATGTTTTAACATACAAACCTTTAGCCTTTGGTCTGGGGTCTTTTCAATCCATAATCACCTAGTTTTGGGAATAGAGTCATTTTTGTCCTATCATGAGCATTAGGTAAATTCCAGATTCTTGAATAAAGTGTTCTTAAATACACACACACACACACAGGTATTCACGGCTGTTGATTTGATCTTCCTCATCTCCTCCTGGAATCTCTGAATTAATATAGCTCCCCGCTACTCACCATTATCTATTCATTCTGTCTCCACGGAAAGGCCCAGAGTGCTCAGAGAAGGCAGAGCCACGTTGCATGTGAAATCTAGATGAGTCCATTTGGTAGTCTCCACAGCTTCCTGCAACACCAAATCACAGTGTCATTAGCTTCAGATTGTTATGACAGGGTCTCTTAATTCAAGTCTGTGATAGTGCCTTTAAATCACAACATCTATTAAGTGGTTTCATTTATTTAAAGAATGTCCACTGCCCCCAGGGCCTCTGGGCATGGGTACAATACACTGCTATCAAGAGGAGTCCACAGCAGCTCTCAGTAATCAACTAGCTGTTCATTATCACACTTTCACCAGTAACACTAAGTACATCAACAAGGATGAACTATCAGAAACATATGATTCTTGTTCACACTTACATAAAATACTGACAGTGCTGTTAGTAATTAGTTACCAGATCCTCAATTGCTTTGTTCTTTGGCATTAGTAATGTGCCACTTGAAGTTTTACACCAAATTAACATTACCCACATTCAACTGTTTCAAAGCCCTTTGAAAATGTGCTATCCTTCTTTGCACACGAAGACGACACGCCTGACAGTAACACGTGCATTTGAATCATTTGCTTCCAGCCTTAAGTTAAGAGTGTATAGAGACATCTATTTCCACCTGACCCATTTTGGAACAGGATCATTTTATTCTGATGTTATTAGCCGGAGTTAAGAGATTTGTCCACCATTATGAAAAATTATTTCACTATATGAAGCTAATTCGCCTGTCTCAGGAATAAGTGTATTAATATGCAACCTGTCAAACCATCACCCTAACAGATTAAGGTGAGGGAAAGCAAATTCTGAATATAACCAAGGCACTTACTCAACTAGGACTCAGCCTGGTTCCAAGCTCAGCTCATAGACAGAAACGTAATGCCAGAATTTGGGGGATAATATTAAATAATTTTGTAATCAGTGCTAAGTCCCTTAAATTCCATTTCTATTTTTCTATTTGTAGAAAGCAAATGATATCTGTTGATATCTAAATTTCTTATGAAAATGAATGAGGTAGCAATTACATGAATTACTTCCATTTTTAAGAGAAAGTGCTTCTGGAATAAAGAGGATTAGTGGAGACTAGGCAGGATCCCAAAACCGGGCTCCAAATTCTGTTCCAAAAATGTGGGTGTCTACACTGTTAAAAGAAACAAAAGTTGGATCTAATTCCATTGGAAGTAACTACGCTCACTTTTGCCTTATAAATGACCCTGTAGAAAATGTTTACATAATACCTAGGGATTTATTTTTTGTTTTCCACTGACACTATAAATCAAATGTTTTCCATTGACATTCTAACTAGAAAATTGGATCTAAATCTTCTCACTGGTTAACACAGCCTTGTAAGATCTGGAGTCAAGTAGCTTCATTTCCAAATCCATCTGAAACCCCCAGATCTTTGACTACCCATTTCCAATTGAAATATGAATGTGTCAATTAGCTATCTGGCTGAGACAGGACACACTGAATTCCAAAGCTCCGGATTTTGACATAGGATGAAATGCTTTCAATGCTATAAATGCATATTCTAGAATTACATTTACTCTTTTTCTCTTCTGTATTTTAAAGTAATTGTTAGGTTGTTGTTATTATTGTTTTTGAATGTGTTGTCTTTTATGTATGGAAATTCTCCTGATTCATCAACAGAAAAACATGCTTTTGCAGTTTTCTCTTAGTAGAAACTCCATTGCATTGCTCTCCATTTCACCAAATTCCTCTTGCAACCATATGGAGCATGTCTGGTTGGATTAAAGAGGTCCCTGTGTTTAACTGGAAGAAGTTTGGTGAGAGGGTTTGCATTCAGTAACATGAAAGAAATTTAGATTTATGATCTTTGATTCTTATTATCATGGCCTAATAAACAGAACTAACTATCTCAAGTATTATAGGAATGTAATCAAACATTTATTGGGGAAATATTACCTTAAATATTTACTTGAAGAATGTATTCTACATTCTAATAAGTTTTTACTATGTTGGCAAACAGAAAAGAATTACAGGATTGGTAACAAATGTTTTATTCCTGCAAGTAATTATTTTGCTTAAAACAAAATGCTCAACTTTTTTTTCCTTTCCACAATGTGAATTCTTCGATCCTTTTGTATAAAAGGCTTAGATGATCAGTTGTCTCTAACCAGAATGACTGCATATGTTCAATAATATATCAGTTTCATCATCCGCCATAGAATAGGCACATATGACAATAAATCATTTTGGGAACTTCCTGAATCTCAGCCAAGTTGTAGACAATAAAAGATCTTGCTTGTAAAGGCAGCTATAAAAGTTAATTTCATACAGGTTCCCCAGCACACATACTACGGTTCAGTTCCAAACAGATGTGGGCTTGGAACAGCAGTGGAAAATGGCAAGAAGCATTTTTGCTAACTTTCCGTATCAGGAGATCCAAATACTTCATGTTTTGTGTAACCTTTGGTCATTAACACATTGCAGCAGGTATGAAAAATGAATTCTTCAAGCTTTTCTAATGCCTAAGATGCTATTGTTTCCAGTCTAAAGTATCCCTCCACATTGCAAAGATTATCCACCAAGCCAGACATGCAGAAACCAAGAAAATCCTCACTGAACAAAATAGCAAAGACAACAGCAGACGTTTGGAGTTTCATTTTGAGAGAATCTCTTGAAACACGAATTTTCACTTATTCCTTCCTTGCTTTAGACTGTAGATGTCCTAGCAAATAGCTGCAGAGACAGTTATCCACTCCATTCACCCATGTCGTCGCCAGGAAGAGAAGATTTGGAGGAAAAAAAGTTAGACTTCAGCAACATCAACGCAGTTACGTGAGTGGGTTTAAAATATCCGTTTGTCAGCCGGGTGTGGTGGCTCACGTCTGTAATCCCAGCACTTTGAGAGGCCAAGATGGGTGGATCATGAGGTCAGGAGATGGAGACCATCCCGGCTAACACGGTGAAACCCCGTCTCTACTAAAAATACAAAAAATTAGCCGGGCGTGGTGGTGGGCGCCTGTAGTCCCAGCTACTTGGGAGGCTGAGGCAGGAGAATGGCGTGAACACGGGAGGCGGAGCTTGCAGTGAGCCCAAATCGCGCCACTACACTCCAGCCTGGCAGACAGTGAGACTCTGTCTCCAAAAAAAAAAAAAAAAATCCGTTTGTCCAGGATCACACTTAGTCCTTAGTCACAAAGGTCGCTAGAAACTCTTTCCCTACCCCTGCCAAGGACCACTGTCTACCTTTATTTATTGCTAAGATTCCCATGAATTTAGGCTAAAACCACGTTTCTCCTGATTTCAAACAATAGTCGGGTTCTCAGCAAGTCACATGTTCATCTGAAGTTTCGTAATTGGAAGCATTCTCTATGCAATGGCAGAGCTTCATATTAAAGATTCTCTGGAATTGATTTGCAACAATAATGATCGATCCTTCAGTTTACCTTTTGTTGGAATGGGGATTTTCTTAATGTGATAAAGACAGTTTCTCTTTACAGAAGCCCTGCTGATCTTGAAGAGTGCAGAGCACAACTGGTGTCCGAGACCTTGCAGGACAATTAAGTGCCCAGAGATGAATGAGGGCATCATTAACATTTTAATCATACACCTGAAATTAATTAAAGCCAACCTAGAGATTGAGGTGCTTCAGGCCACAAAAAAAGTGGAATGATGATGTTATGTGGTGGGTATGTACATTATCATATCTTACGTGGGCAGAATGTGCTAAAATTACAAATGGCACTTATTTCCATTTATTAGTTCATATGAACATCAATCCAGCCTTATAAATTTGTGAGGGATTCTTATTTTGAGGAAAGAGAGGCTCAGTGATATTAAGTGACAGGCTCAGGCCAATCCTTCTGCTCTAACAAAATGACTTTAGACTGGGTAATATATAAATAATAGAAATTTATTTTTCACAGTCCTGGAAGCTGAGAAGTCTTAAATCAAGACACCAGCAGATTTCGTATCTAATAAGGGCTTGTTTCTAGTTCCAAGAAGACGACATCTTCTGTCTGTGTCCTCATGCGGCAGAAGAAGCTAAAGGATAAGAAGGGACAAATTCACTCCCTCAAGTCCTTTTATAAGGGGCACTAATCCCATTCCTGAGGGCAGATTCCTTGTGGCCTAATCACCTCCCAGTGGTTCCACATCTTAATACAATCACCTTGGGGTTCAGCTTCCAACACAGAAATTTTAGAGGGACACTGACTGTTGACCCTTCAACAACATGGTTTTGAACCATGAGGGTCCACTTGCAGGCAGGTTTCCTTCTGCCTCTGCCACCACTGAGACAGCAGGACCACCACCCCCACTCCTACTCTTCAGCCAACTCAACATGAACATGACGAGGACAAAGACCCTTATGATGATCCACTTCCACTTCATGAATAGTAAATATAGTTTCTCTTCTTTATGATTTTCTTAATGACATTTTCTTTGCTCTGGTTTATTTTATTGTAGGAATATAGTATATAATATACATAACATACAAAATATGTGTTAATCGACTGTTTATGTTGTTGGTAAGGCTTCTGGTCAACAGTAGGCTGTTAATAATTAAGTTTTGGAGGAATTGAAAGTTACACACAGGCCAGGCGCAGTTGTTCATGCCTGTAATCCTAGCACATTGGGAGGCCCAGGCAAGAGGATTGCTTGAGCTCAGGAGTTGGAGACCAGCCTGGGCAACATGGCAGAAAACTCATCTCCACTAAAGGAATGTTTAAAATTAGCCAAATGTGGTGGTGCACCCCTGTAGTCCCAGCTACTCAGGAGGCTGAGGCAAGAGAATCATCTGAGCCCGCTGGGGCATGGTGGGTGGTCGAGGTTGCAGTGAGCTGTGATCGCACTACTGCACTCCAGCCTGGGTAACAGAGCAGGCCCCTGTCAAAAAAAAAAAAAAAAAAAAAAAAGGTTCTATGCAAATTTTTCTCTCCATAGCGGTGGGAGTCAGTGCTCCTAACTCCCACAGTGTTCAAGGGTCTAATGGCATATTAAAACCATAGCAGGGATAACCCTAAAAAAGGACAAAGGAGACAAAGGCCACAATCCCAAGGGCATGGCCTTGAAAGGGCAGTAGGCCAGAAGTCGCTGCACTGCCCAGAGCACCACTTGCACGGTGTCTAGGGTCTGTGCCCACAGGGATGTCCACACAGAAGACATGGGAAATGAGGTTCTTCTGACAGCTTGGCCGCTGACCAGCTGTGGTCCTGGAAAACCAGTTTAACTCTTGGGCTTCCCTTGTCTCATCTTTAAAAGTGAGGAGGGTAGACTATAAAATGAACCCTAAAGTCCCTTAAGATTTGACCTTCTACATAGGTCCTCTGGGTGGAGATGGAGATGAGCTGTATGTATTGGCAAAAGACAATAGGAAATGTGCTTTGAGAGCCTTGGGCTGATAGTCCACCTGCCCCTTGGCGATGTGTTATCACAAGTACTTTGCTTTTCAAAAAACAGGGCCAGGTGCGATGATCCACACCTGTAACCCCAGCACTCTGGGAGGCCAGAGGCAGGCAGATCACTTGAGTCCAGGAGTTTGAGACCAGCCTGGGCAACATGGCAAGATCGAGTCTCTACAAAAAACACAAAAATTTTCCAAGAGTGGTGGCCCATACCTGCTGTCCCAGCTACTAGGGAGGCTGAGGTGAGCGAGACCCCATCTCAAAAAAAAAAGAAAGAAAGAAAGAAGAGAAAAAACAAATTGGTACATGTCTGTCAAGCCATAAGCAGAGTAAGCTCAGAGCCACAGGGTATTTGTCCTTGAACTAGGATGGGAGACAGAACAGAACAGAACCTGATGCAGGCCACCTAAGTGCAGAGAGCAGAGCAGCGAGAAACGAGGTCAGCCTCGCTGGCCTCTGCACAACTCTCAGTTGGTTCCTCCTGGGGTTGGCTCTCAGATTATTGTTTGGTTTTCTCAGAACCAGGAGTATGTGGTTTTGCTTCACCAAGAAGGCCAGAAACTAAATACCTGGACTGTGACTAGCCTGGTCCTTGCCTAAGGAACTAAGCCTGTTACCATGTCTCTCTCCAGATTCCTCCAACCTCTACGCTTGACCAGCTGGTCTTGTGCCACAGGCAGGAACGGACCTCACATCCCATCCTGTTGCTAGGGTTCTTCCCTCCCTCCCCCATTTTGCAGTCCAGAACACAGCGGGTCTTCATCTGCAGTTTGTCAGTGGGTATTAAAGTTCCCAACTGTTTAAACTACTCTGCAGCATTCAACAGAAGTAGGACTAGATTGATGTCCAGACGCTACAAGGAGAATGATTCCTTCATTTAGCACCCCACGAAAACCACAGTTCTCTGTTTACAATAACTAGAACATCTATAGTATGTAACAATTTCTATCATTGTCCTTTGTCATCAGAACAGACCAATTTATAAGACCATAGAGCTAATTTTGTTTTATTTTACTTAATGGGTCTGCTCTTTGCAAACCAACTGAGTATTCTATAAAATAATAAATGGTACCATAGTGGCAGGAAGAGTTCTCTTCCAGCTCCCAAAGCACAGCTTTCTACCTGGCAGGATATGGATCATTGGTTTTCGGTCCCTATTACCTCCTAGAAGGCGTGGGCTGCAAAGGAGTTATGCTTTATGTATTCCGGTGTTTGAAACACAGCTCTTTTGGCCCACAGAAGAATAAGCTGTATTGAGACACTCCTCTGGCAGGGTCTTCACACCTTCACAGACCAACCTTGTGAGGTAGAAATCTAGCAATGGACTTTCCATTTGACAGAGGAAGAAAAGGACAGAGAGAAACTCTGTTTGTCCAGAAACACAAGCCTGGCTTTCAGACTCGTTTTGCTCCGTATCACCAGCTCTGGGTGACAGCGGTAAAAGCTGTCTAAAGCAAGGGCCCTTTGTAGTCAACAGGGATCTCCTTCCATCTTTGAAATATTTTTGGCATCCTGGTAGATAACCTAAGAATGCCCTTGGCAGCTCCTCCAAGCAAGTAAACTGTGATTACATGTTAACCAATGTTGTAACTTTCCATCTAGATAGACGATTTCCACAAGTTAGCCTGTCTTCAAGGGAGAAAGAAGTCATGAATGGGTACAATTGTCCAAAAACTTCCCCTTGCATTTTCACCATCACTGGACAGAGATTTTTCTTCCCAATTATAAAACGTACTTTAATAGCAAAACAATTGCCTAAGTCTTATGCCTTGGGAAAGAAAATGAACCATGAAGACATCTCTAAAGACAATTCCAAGGCCGGGCGCGGTGGCTCAAGCCTGTAATCCCAGCACTTTGGGAGGCCGAGGCGGGTGGATCACGAGGTCAGGAGATCGAGACCATCCTGGCTAACATGGTGAAACCCCGTCTCTACTAAAAATACAAAAAAACTAGCCGGGCGTGGTGGCGGGCGCCTGTAGTCCCAGCTACTCGGAGGCTGAGGCGGGAAAATGGCGTGAACCCGGGAGGTGGAGCTTGCAGTGAGCCGAGATCGCGCCACTGCACTCCAGCCTGGGCGACAGAGCGAGACTCCGTCTCAAAAAAAAAAAAAAAAAAAAAGACAATTCCAAATGTTTTAGAGAACTTCTGTTACATTGAAAGGAGCATGGGAACAGATTTTTATAGTCCCAATCCAACCACTGCAATTATTTTTTAGTTTCATACCCTGAATAGCTGATCTTCAAAATGTCCAAGTTGATACCAGGCCATTCACAGCTGTTTAAAAGTAAGCTAACACTTAAGGAATAACAGTCACAGTCATAATACAATCTAACATCTCTACCATGCTTGGGAGTTGACCGTGTATCTTTCCATTTATCACATTTAATCCCCACAACTTCTCTAAATTGGCTTCTCTTATCCTCATTTTGTAAATTAACAAGCATGGCCAAAAATGGTCAGAAATAGTGTTCTTGTCCCAGTTTTCTAAATTGAAATCTAAAAGCTTCTTTCATGATACCAAAAATAAATCTCAGCCGTGCCAGGTCTATTTACAAACATATATTGGGGAATCTTAAATAAAATAAAATAAAATAAAAAAGAATAACTTTACATGTCCGTAATTGTGTATGGACTGATTTTAAAAATGGGTAAAACATCATCATACAAATCAACAGGATTAAGTACTGAACACCATTATTTGGCAGCTGAGCTTTGAAACCTTGCACAATGCTGTGCCCATCTTAGAATGTTTTCCCAAAAACCAACCAAAATTACTCCAGTTCTCTGGGGCAGAAATCTTTTGGCTCTCCCATGGCTTGCCTGTGTATTTCAGGAGATTTCATCATCTCACCTCATCTCAGTCTCTCATATGCCTCCAGGGGAGGAGACTTCAAATTCTGGGCAGAGTTCTCTACTGTCAACATCTATAGGGTACAGGTGATTTGTAAAACAGTGTTCAGCAGCCACAATCTACTCCCTGAGACTTCCTTGCAAAAGAACAAATCACCCCCCACTGACCACCAAGTGAATGCAATTTACAGCTGCATGTTATGGGCCTAGGGGAAAAGGCCAGGTATAGACTTGATCTGGAGAGAACAAAGATAAAGATGTTTGGGCAGCAATTGATGTTAATTGTTTGTCTCCTCAATTAGAATTTTAATCTTTCTTCACTGGTTGTTTTTCCCAACTCCTAAGACAGTATCTGGCAAATAATCAGAATTAAATGAATGTCTGTTAGAAGGGAAGGAAAGAAGAGAAGCATAGAGGGACAAAGGCTAGGGGAAAAAAGGAAGAGAGGGTATGGAAGGAAGGAAGGAAGGAACAAGGAAGGAAGGAAGGGAGGGAGGGAGGAAGGAAGGAAAGAAGGAAGGGAAGAAAAAAGGAAGGGAGGGCAGGAGGGAGGGAGAGGGGAAAAAAGGGAGGGAGGGAGCAGGGGAGGGAGGAAGGGAGGGACAGGGCTTATTTTTCTAAGGCTGCCTCCAGGAAAACAGAGCAGGGATAAGCAGGTTAAAGTTGGTAAGCTTTTAAAATCTTCTTATCACAATGTGCTGCTTCCCCACCTCCCTCCCCCTGTAGAGTCAGCACATCCAGCCCAGAAGCAAGAGTCTCCTCCTACATTATAAACAAGAATGTCTGCCTAGAAGGGAATGTCTTCATCATGGAAAAAATGCATCCTCTCCCACTGTGTCTAACTTCCTCCAGGTTTCCTCCCTTGGCCCCAGGAGCCCAAACAGCCTTGGACCTGCATCCCTGAGGGAGGTCTTCCAGCCTCACTGGGAGTCCAGCCTTTCTGTCTGGCCCACCAGCTGCACCCTGGAGCCCAAGTGTGGCCGTCTTTCTAGCCTTGGTTTTGCTCATGCTCCACAAGCAAATTGGATGGGCCAGCCCGGAGTATCAAGCCTGCTTCCTGCAGAGGCCATATGTTTTCTCTCATATCCCAAACCTTCATCAGGTGGGTTCTGTTTCCAGTTTATAATGGGCCCCCTCCCCAACATGTTCAGCCTCCTCATACAGCTTCTAAAGGGCTAGGGGTATCATTTTCTCCAGTTCTGCAGACACCTGTTGCTTGCCTTCAGCTCCTGACTCCCCAGTTCACAGGGTCAGTACCACTTAAAGATGTATTCACTGCAGAGAGAGGGGAATTTCTCCTGTGCTGTTAGTTGCCTCAGCCTTGTCCCCTGCTCCTCTGGCTGATTTGGTTACTGCCCTGTGTTTAGATCACAGCTAAAATTTTGGGTTTTTTTAGCTACTTCTGAAGGACTGCTCCCAGGCTGTGAGTATTAACGGGTAACCACAGGCAATGCCTTAAGAGGTTCTTTCAGTTGCTTACAAGGACAATGCCAATCCCTTTTTTTAGGAAGTGGGAAGGGAGAGAAGGAAGGAAGGTGGGAGGGAGTACATTAGCATTACAAGGACAATGCTACTCCTTTTTTTAACATTACAACGACAATGACCTTACAAGAACAATGCTAAGCCCTTTTTTTTAGGAAAGAGGGAGGGAGGAAAGGAGAGGAGAGGAGGGGAGGGGAGGTAAGGGAAGGGAAGGAAAACGAAGGGAAGGGAAGGGAAGGGAGTTTCACTAAGCAACTTTTACAAACTAGACCCAGCCCAAGGTGCTTTACCTCTAACACCTCTTTTATTCTCAGGAGCAATTCTGTAATGAGGTGGATATTATAATCCATATTTTACAGAAGAGAAAATTGAGATTCAGAGCAGTTAAGTAAAGTGATCATGATCACACAGCTAATAAATGGTTGAGGTGGTACCCCAAACCATAGACATCTGATCCTTCAGAGAGTTCTAGATTCTCCTCCCACTACCTCCTCCTCCTGGATTGCTGTCTTAATCTCTACACTATGGTATCTACCTTTCTGGGACATCTAAGAATTTATTAACGAGTGTACTGAGTATCTTTTATGTAAAAATGAAATATAACTGTTTGTTTCATAAAAATAAAAAACTCCACTTTTTCATGAAATCATAGAAATCGTTAATGAGAGCTGTCTTATCAAAGTAAACAAAACTACTACACCCACAGCAAGTAAAGCAGAAGAGCTGGCTCCACTCAAGATTTTGCAACTGATTCAGAGTAAGGGGAGGCTCTTAGAGAATTTTACTTTAGGAACTGTATCAGAGGCTGTAATACCCATTCTCCCCATCTCTAACAATGGAACTCCCACATTGTACCTGGGCACAGCCCTTCAGATGAAGACTACATTTCCCAGGCTCCCTTGCAGCTTGGTGTGGCCATGTGATCAAGTTATAGCCAATGAGATATGACCAGAACGATAAATACCCCTTCTAGGTCACAGCCCTGGGAAACAGCACAAACTCACAGTTCTGGCTTTTTTCCTCCTTCCTGCTGGCTGCAGCTGCAGCTGCTTCCTTGGACCCAACCCCAGCCTGCTGACCTCTGCACACTGTTACATAAGAGAAAAGGAAACTTCAATCCTATTTACATCACTATAATTCAAGATCTTTCTTTCTTAATACCTTACCTTTAAGGAAAAGATAAGCCTGTGCCCTAACAAATACAGGTGCTCAGGACTTCCACCTTACAGTACGACTGACAAGGAACACATTTAAATTGTGATTTGTTCAAGTCTTATGTTCATTTGAGTTTTTAATTATATGTCAATCGATTTACCAATCAGTTAATATTTTTGGGCATCTACTCCATTCAAGACACTCTACTTGGCGCTAAGATAAACAGATAGTCCCTGACTTACAATGTTCAACTTAATGATTTTATGACGTTATGATGGTGTGAAACTCGTATGCCTTCAGTAGAAGCCGTATTTCAAGTACCCATACAACCATTCTGTTTTTCACTTTCAGTACAGTATTCAATAAATTATTTTCAAGACTTGTTTATAAAAGAGGCTTTGCATTAGAGGTGTTTGCCTAGCTGGAGGTTCATGTAAGTGTTCTGAGCATGTTTCAGGTAGGCTATGCTAAGCTATGATGTTCAGTAGATGAGGTACACTTAATGCATTTTCAACCTACAATATTTTCAAGTTATGATGGCTTTATTGGGACCTTACTCCATTGTAAGTAGAGGAGCATCTGTGTATGACATTATCCAGCCCTTGAGAACTTCATCCTCAAGCCAGGAAGACCTAACAGACCCAAAAATATTTCAGAGCAGTGTTGTACCTTATTAACCTCCACACAAGAGGCACCAATGGCAAGCACGGTGGGACTATACAACGTAAACCTTTATCAATAACACCATTCCAGGGTCAAGGGGTCTCCCGATTTGAAATAAGATTTTGTGGTGTTTGAATCTGTTTTTCCTTTTCCAAATCACTTATTTTCCCTCTACTTCAAATTCTCCAGTTATGGATGGTCCTAGGTTGATTATCAATGTCTTCATCCTTTTGACTTTATGACGTGGGGTCCCAGCCCCTCCAATATGTCTTCCTGTTTCTGGTCCTAGAGGACATGGAAGTGGTCCCAGTCCATTGCATATTTTGTTTTTAAATCATGCACTATTAATATTGGAGATAATCTCTCAGTACCTCTGTTCCTGCTGCCCACATAACAAATCTTTGTGCATTGTCCTGTTGGCCCATGTTGTGCCTCATGCTGAATGACTGCTTTTCAGGAGCCAGAGAAAAGTGGCTATGCAAACTGACCTGGATGCTCAGGCACCAAAACTAGAAAAGGAAAGGATAAGCAGGCCTGAACAAAATCAGGAGATGGACTGATGAAGAGAGGAGAAATATACATGGATTTTCATTACATGTCATTGGCATACAAATCTGGAGCTGGATCTTTAAACTAATCAATTGGTTCATTGTTCGCTAAAGGGGAGGGTAATGTCTGTCCACAATATTGGCCAATATTAAATAAAACACACACACAGGAAATGGGTTTCATCATCTATCACTTTGGATTAGTTACATCTCCAAGACAAGTTAGTGGGGGAATCGGAAATTTTTTTTTTTTTTTTTTTTTTTGCAATAGTCTCATTCTGTCGCCCAGGCTGGAGTGCAGTGGCCTGATCACAGCTTACTGTAACATCTGTCTCCCGGATTCAAGCGATCCTCCCACCTCAGCCTCCTGAGTAGCTAGGATTATAGGCACGCACCACCACAACTGGCTAATTTTTGTGGTTTTGGTAGAGACAGAGTTTTGCCATGTTGTTCAGGTGGGTCTTGAACTCCTGGCCCCAAGTAATTCACCTGCCTCAGCCTCCCGAAGTGCTGGGATTACAGGCGTGAGCCACTGAGCCCAGCCAGAACTGGAGACATTTCTAAATGTTATGTGAAATTGAGAGTGGTCTCCATCTATCTATGAGGGAACCACACGTGATACAGAGAAAAAAGAATTTAATCTTGTGTCAGAGAAGCTTCTCCACTACTTACTACCAGTGTAACTCATCGGGTGACAGTATTTTCATGTCTAAAAATGGAATAGCAGTGCAGGAGTGCCCTGTAAATTACTGAGAAATGAAAGTGTCTGGTACGCTGCTTGACCCAGAGTAACTAATCATGAATTGCTAACTCAATCAGAAATGGATATTTTTAAAATGCTAACATCTGTTCTAAAATGAAAAGAAGAACCTAGAGTGACATGGAGGAAAGGGCTGTCAGAATGTGATATGTAAAGACTAAGAAAATGATGCCTGGGCAGAAACCTACCTCTGCTAAAAAGAAGGGATTTCAGAAAACATGAGAAAACTGGCAAAGCCACAGCATGAAATGACAGAGAAATGTGTAGGAACGCTCTGAAGCCAGAGGGGATCTCCAAGGACATGAACCCAGTAAAGAAAAATAATAATTCATTGAATTCCTCTAGGAGCAGGACAACGGAGCAGTTTTAGCCTAACAGAGACTGGATGGTGTGCAGGGATTATTTTCAGCCACAAATGAGGGAGGGGACTTGCGGGAACTTCAAGGAAATCTATGAAGGGGAACTGGAGAGTGATACAAAAACCTGAGTTAAATTGCATAAAGAATAGTTTGCAATTCTACATACCTATCATTTGCCAAATAGTTGCAGAGTTGGCCCCAGGAGATTTCCATATGTTGTGCTAAAATCGCATTGGAGGCTGACTGAGCATTTGTGGCTTTTCAGAGATGCCAGTTTTGGCGACGGGGTTGGGGGTTGCTGGGGGCAGTCACCTGCATCATGCAAGGATATAAATGAATGATATCAACCCCAGGGCACAGAAAGCAGAACTGTGGGGGCCTCTGGGTCTTGTCCCTCCCCACTGCCACTCCTGCACACCTGTGCTAGCAAACACTCCAGATTCTGCTCTCTGGGCCCACCCTGAGCCTGTGCTGTCCCTTGACTTGTAAATTTTAAAATCTTTTCTTTTTTTTTTTTTTTTTTTTGATACAGAGTCTCGCTCTGTCATCCAGGCATCCAGGCTGGAATGTAGCGGCACAATCTTGGCTCACTGCAACCTTCACCTCCCCAGTTCAAGTGATTCTCCTGCCTCAGCCTCCTGAGTAGCTGGGACTACAGGTGCCCGCCACCATGCCCAGCTATTTTTTTTTTTTTTTGTATTTTTAGTACAGGCGGGGTTTCACCGTGTTAGCCAGGATGGTCTCCATCTCCTGACCTCATGAACTGCCCGCCTCGGCCTCCCAAAGTGTTGGGATTACAAGCGTGAGCCACTGCGCCTGGCCCTAAAACCTTTTCTTTAGCAGACTGAAAGACCAAGTCATCTGGAGTCCACCAGCCCTCCACTCACTTGTGTACAACAGTTTGGTCACAGCAGAAACATCCACCCTGGCTCGTGGGTAAATATCCCATAGGACAGAAAAAATGACTTCCTCCAAGGGACTCAAGGGCTCCTGATAATTAGACAAGAGAGTGGAGAAATTCCTTCCCTGAGCCCCTGATTTCAAGGCCATGGCTACATTCATGCTAAGGTATGTTTTCTCTCCAGAGAATCAGGGAGAAATCCCACTCCATCCCACCACTACAGGCTCCGGCTGGTCAGCAGAGCTGGGTGGCGATGCCTTCTCCATCCCCACGCCTGGGGCACAGGGAAGGGCAAGGAAATTTTCAGAATGATGCAGCATAAGACATGATTTCTCCACGGATCCCAACCTTCCCTTTCATGGGTTTCCAGTCCTGCCTCCTGTGCTGCACTCTGCACCCCCATCTTCGCAAAGCCGTCCCTAAGTCACACGCAACCATGGAGGAGAGGAGACGGGGTAACGGCACTGTGCCTGCCGCCTGACCACAAGCCCAGGCAAAGCTGTGGTTTGACCCACTTGGGGCGGGCAGATGGCTCCGTTAATGCCTGTGTTCCCCTCGGACCGCTCCAAGCCCTAAGGCATGAGAGGGAGGATCTGTCAGCACAGGCAGCTCATCCACCCGGCTCTCACCACCCCGTTTCAGCAGGACTGAAGGACCGCAGTGCACTTTTGTTTCTCTGTACACTCAAAAAGCTCAGTGATGTTTATTTTCCTTTGCTCAGTCTCCTCCTTTCACCACCAGGACAGTGTGAAGTCAAAAATCTGTGCTCAGCACAAGACACAGCAAAGAAAGAGGAAGGCACAAAATATTTTCTCCAGCGTGCTGCCTGGGGAGCCTGGCCTTGACTTCGACATGTGCTGGAGGTGTGGTGTCCAAAGTAAACCTTTTGAACTGTTTTTTTGGAACCTCCAAAAAGACCTTGCACATCAAAGAGGATCTGATCCCCCACGAGGTGCATTGCAGGCATCATTAAGCATTTTGCATGAATCAAACACCTTCTGAAAAAGAAAGGAAGCCCAAACTCAAAGCACATGGCCAGCCAGTGGCCCGGACTGCAGGCAGCCCCAAGCACATGCTTACCACATGGCTTCGCCTGGTTGGGTGGAATCAAACCCTGCACAGACACAGGGGCTTCTCCATCACAGGAGTCACTCTCTGTGCACTCCCAGGCTGGGATACAATGGGGCCGCTTGTTGGAGCAGCCTCACGACCCCCGCCTAGGCCCGCCTCAGGGGAGCCCAGGCAAACTCTGACTCCAGTCACAAGGGGAGCCCTGCTGGGCCGCCCCACCCCAAACACTGAGGCAGGATGCAATCTGGAGCTGAATACAGAGTCCAGTGTGAGTCCTTGGCACCATGCCCAGAAAGCCACAGCCGCGGCGATGGGCTCGGTGGAGAATTCCAGGCTCTGAAAGAAAACAGAGCAGGGAACAGAGCTGGAGCCTTGAGCCTCTTCTGTCATCTTCCCTCCTGGAATTCATTCAGCTCACCACAGGCAGCTGTGGCCATGGGCAGATCATGAGCTCAAACTTCAGAGGCCACAGTTGCCCAGACAGTCCCAAAAACTGATGACACATTCTTGACCTGCCTAAGGAGGAAGGAGCTTTCAGGCCATTTCCCAACAGCTGTGCTACCTGCACAGTGGCAGCCATCCTTTGAGGGCAGTGGTAAGGGATTCGGAAGTCACTTGTGTCCTCTCGATAACCTTCGAAGTGCCCGGGAGACACCAACCCTCAGATTTCACTGGAGGTACATACAATAGTTTTAAAAACAAGACTCTGGGCCGGGCGCGGTGGCTCACACCTGTAATCCCAGCACTTTAGGAGGCCCAGGTGAGTGGATCACGAGGTCAGGAGATTGAGACCATCCTGGCCAACACTGTGAAACCCCATCACTATTGAAATACAAAAAATTAGCCAGGCATGGTGGTGCATGCCTGTAGTCCCAGCTACTTGGGAGGCTGAGGCAGGGGAACTGCTTGAACCTGGCAGAGGTTGCAGTGAGCCGAGATCCCGCCACTATACTCCAGTCTGGGCGACAGAGTGAGACTCTAAAAAATAAATAAATAAATAAAATTTTTTTTTTTTAAAGCTGCTATCATTCCTGACAATTGCCTTTTTAAAAGTCATCTTCTCTGGTTAGCAAAGTTCTAGGTTCAGGAAAAGAAAAATGTTTAAAACCACTAATGCAACCTGACTCGTAAGAGTTTTAATTAGCAGTTCCAAAACTGTGCACATTCTGAGCTTTTAATTAATAGGCACAATTTCCATTGCATTTTACTTCAATAAGAGCTATATAAAACCAGTGAGTGGGTGACATTCCATTCAAAAAAGAACTAGAAGAAGGGGCAGGGGAGAGTTGAATTTGGAGGCACAGAAAAGGCAAATGAGTCTCATAATTCCCTAAATTATGCCTTTATAAATAAACATTGTCATCTACACCTCTCACTGGAAAGCCCTTCAGCTCATGCCCAGTCAACCCCTGGAATCATTTTAACACACTGACACCCTGAACTGTGGGCCCAGACAGTGGGAATGCCAGCCAGATAATCCTTCCCTCATTCCACAAATACGGACTGAGGATGCTACATGTCAGGTACAGGCAGGTACCAAAGATGCCAAGGTGAGAGAGTTGGTCCCCATCCTCCAAGGAGCTCATAGTTTTACAGATGATCACATAAGGGAAAAAACAATGCTCAATGTGTAGATCACAGGCACCTCAGGGGCAGAAACACTGTCTCATTCATTCTTGTACTGCCGTCATCTAGCCAGGGTCTAAGCAGAGTAGGCAATTATTAAATGTCTGTTGAATGAATACCGTGTGAAAAATGTGTGCCTCCACACATACAGTGGTGCAGCAAAGCAGGGCAGGATCAACCCTGCTTGGTGGGGTAGACCCAGAATGACAGTTTCCTGTCATGCTAAAGCAAGGCCACACCAGTAGTTATCCATGGCATCTGTTCTAACTGCTCAGAACCCAATCAGACGGGTGGTTAAATATTTTTATTATCATCCACCTGGAGAAAGGTGAGATCCCAGAGCTGGATCTTAAAGACAAAATGAGAGTCTCTTAAAGTTGGGAAGGACATTCTGGACACAAGGACCAGTGCAGACAACATCAAGGAGACCTAAGCTTTGCCACACAAGTTGGGGACTGGGAAGAGGGAGGTTGGATCCTGCAGAGCCTCGTCTACTGTGCAGGGTTGCTTAGACTTTATCCTGAAGGCCATGAGGGGTCAGCACAAGGCTTTCATCAGGAAGAGACTTGAACACTCTGATGGAAAAAGACACAGATCTGGGAAAAGAAACACTGGGAGGCTTTAGAAATAGGCAAGTAAAAAAATGTCAGAGTCAGAGGTAAGACAAGGGCAGAAGGGATGCATGAATACAGGGATAATTGGGAGGCAGGCTCTCCTTACACAAGATGCAGGAACGTATTGGAAGTGGAGGATGAGAGAAGAGAGCTTGGGCAATGGGGGAGGCTGGGTTCCACTAACATAATAGGAAGCTAGCCCGGGTAATGGGGCAAAGGAAGTGAGGAGCACTACATGGCAGGTGTTGCTTTTGCTGGGACAGATGGAGCACCCCGGGGGTGGGATTTGCATGGGGTGTTCTTCCACAAAATCTCATAAACACACACACACACACACACACACACACACACACACCCCTTCCAGAGATTTCAGAATGTGGCATTCCCCTGATAAGAACATTTCCATGTTTGATGAAAGCCTGATGCTAATTCAGAAGACGCCACGGAAAACAGTGCACAATTAGGAGGCAGTGATGACACCAAAAAGTTAGAGTTCTGATAAAGCTGACTCCAGAAAGACTGTCAAATAGGGAGACATGCTCAAGCTTCATTTCTCATATATGTTCTCAAGAGTTCAGAAAGAAGCTCTGGTGCTGTCAATAACCTCAAGGAACCTTTTCCCCCTTTAAAAGAAGAAATGCTAAAAGAAACCTCCTTAGAACATACCATCAAAGCCTTAGTCTGTGTTCGTTGCTCAGTCTAAACCACTGGCAGGCTTCCAAAACAATGGTGGTCCCACCAGACATCTACCTGTTGAATTCTAAACAAGAAATCCTGAACGATCGATAGATGGACTGCCTAACTAGCTCCTTCCCTTCAAATATTTTTCTTGTGGTCCTGGCTTCCCCAAGAGACAAGAAATTCTTAGTATACCTTCACCTCAATCAATCTACCCTGGATTCAATGAATCTGTTTCTACCTGGTGCACTCTGTAATTTCCAGGTGGAGAATAAAGCCCCCCAAAATATTCAAACCTATATGGTTGTAGAACAGCCAAAGAGATCTTCATGATCAACTTGATCTTCCATTTGACCTGCCTGTGAATTAAGTCAGTCCTGATAGTCTCATTTTACTACCTGACTGGAGCATGGAAAGAATAAGCAAGTCGTGTTACCAAAACACCAGGGGTTTGGTGTAGAGTCTGCTACTCACCGCACAGAAAGCCAATCACTGACACTGAGACGTGACAACGTGCTAGCAGCCCTCGCTCTCGGCGCCTCCTCGGCCTCGGCGTCCACTCTGGCAGCGCTTGAGGAGCCCTCCAGCCCGCCACGGCACCGTGGAAGCCCCTCTCTGGGCTGGCTGAGACCAGAGCCGCCTCCCTCTGCTTGCAGGGAGGTGTGGAGAGAGTGGCGCAGGTCGGAACCAAGGCTGCGCGCCGCGCGCGCGGGCCAGCGCCAGTTCCAGCGGGCGCGGGCTCGGCGGGCCCCACACACGGAGCGGCCGGCCGGCGCCACCGGCCCAGGGCAGTAACGGGCTAAGCACCCT
The DNA here is from genome assembly GCF_003255815.1 of Theropithecus gelada. NCBI lineage: Eukaryota > Metazoa > Chordata > Mammalia > Primates > Cercopithecidae > Theropithecus > Theropithecus gelada. Next base: position 17,810,819 of record NC_037671.1, read on the forward strand.
CGGGCCAGCAGCTGCAGAGGTTGCGCCGGGTCCCCCAGCAGTGCTGGCCCGCCAGCGCTGGGCTCAAATTCTCGCCGGGCCTTAGTTGCTTCCCCACGGGGCAGAGCTTGGGACCTGCAGCCCACCATATCTGAGCTCCTCCCCCTGAGGTGGGCTCCCCCGCGGCCTGAGCCTCCCGGACGGGCTCCGCCCCCTGCTCCGTGGCGCCTGTTCCAACAACAGCCCAAGAGCTGAGGAGTGCAGGCGCCCCTCAGGACTGCCGGCAGCTCCACCTACAGCCCCAGTGCAGGATCCACTAGGTGAAGCCAACTGGGTTCCTGAAGCCGATGGGGACTTGGAGAACTTTTATATCTAGTCGGAGGATTGCATGTGCACCAATCAGCACTCTGTGTCTAGCTCAGGGTTTGTGAATACACCAATTGGTAGTCTGTATCTAGCTAACCTTGTGGAGACTTGGAGCACTAGCACTCTGTGACTCTGTGTCTAGCTCAAGGATTGTAAATGCACCAATCAGCACTCTGTGTCTAGCTCAGGGTTTGTAAATACACCAATCAGCACTCTATCAAAACAGACCAATCAACTCTCTGTAGAGTGGACCAATCAGCTCTCTGTAAAATGGACCAATCAGCAGGATGTGGGTGGGGCCAGATAAGGGAATAAAAGCAGGCTCCCCCTCCCCCTCCCCCTCCCCCACCCCCACCCCAACCCCAAACCATGCCACCACCCCGCAGTGGCAACACGCGGAGGTTGTCTTTTACACTGTGGAAGCTTTGTTTTTTTCACTCTGCAGTAAATCTTGTTGCTGCTGCTGAGTTTTTGGGTCCACGCAGCTTTTATGAGCTATGAAGGTCTATAGCTTAATTCTTGAAGTTAGCGAGACCAGGAACTCACTGGTAGGAAAGAACAACTCCAGATGCGCTGCTTTTAAGAGCTCTAACACTCACCACAAAGGTCTGCAGCAGCTTTACTTCTGACAGACCACGAAGCCACCAGCTGGAAGAAGCTGCAGACACATCTGAATGTCTGAAAGAACAAACTCTGGACACACCATGTTTAGGGACTGTAAAACTCACCCTCAGGGTCTGTGAGTTCATTCCGGACACAACATGATGAGTTTGCCGGGAAGAAGGGCTTTAATCACGTGCTGCCAACTAAGATGGGAGCTCAGTCTCAAATCCATCTCTCTGACCTTCTGAAACTAGGAGTATGTATAGCAAGGAAGAAAGGTAGCAATCATGACAAATGAGTCTGGCATCTCCTTGTCTAGATGGGAGGATCTGGTGAGTTAGTTCCTTTCCCAAGGGAGGAACTCAGATAAAACAAATACAAGTTTCAAGCTTTGAGACCAGGAAGTTCATTTTCTGTTTATCCAAAAACACTTCTCTATGAAACTCTTGGGTGAGTTTCAGTTACACCAGACAATGCCACAAATTGGCTGTAAGAGCTCAGCATTAGGATAAGGGCTCTAGTTGGGATGGTCCGGAATCCCTGCCACTTAAGAGAAATGAATTCTAGCTCTCCCTGTGAAGGGGCAGTCTGTGTATTACTTTGCCAACTATTAAACTCCCTTCAGTTCAAATACGAGGTGGACACTTAAGCCAGCCCAGGCGAGCTGCCCTGGAAAAGGTGCACAATGAGGGGTTCACGGGCTTCTTAGCAAGATCTTGTGTCTTAAATAGTTGGTACTTGTTATGTGAGGTAGTTCTTTTCTATAAAGTCACCCAGAACACTGAATTAGTGAATACTGAACCATTGCTTCTAGGGAAAGTACAGGAGTAAGTTGCTGTGAACGTTTAATTACAACATTCTTACCGACTGAGCAATGCATAACCTTTTATATGTGTGTTTCTGTTTAAAGACTTCTTATTTAATATATATTGTTGATTCATGAACATCGAACACATGGTCAGCATTATAACTCATGCCTAAACGAAGGTTGTCTAACACACGTGTTTTCTCTGTAGGGCACATCACAGCCTTCTGGCACTTAGGGACACTAGACAGCTCTTCAGAACTACACATGGAGGCCATGTTAAAACAGGAAAATGACCATAAAAAGCACAAAGTGTGAAAAACGCAGCACCAAATAAATCACAGGAAAAACATGTTTACAGGATGAAAGCTGAAACACGAAGGCAGAGTGAGGTCTTGTTCTACCTCAGCTGGGAACATGCCCATTGGGCAACTGAAAATTTTCCCCACTCGGAGCATATCTGCAAATGACTGTGAACACAGCAAGAGTATTGATTCGGAGGTTGCGAATAAATATCAGCAAGTCAGCAAATTTGCAAATACACAACTGATGAATAATGACGATGGACTCTAGGTTGTACTGTAACACCTTCTTGGAACCCAGCTATTTTGTGGACAATCTAAACTAGATGCTTAAATACATTACTGCTTAAGAGAGCACATCTTCAAGGTCACTCAAGCCACTTTCATTTTGGGAGATGTTAGTATATGTATCTATATGAGCTGTATATGACATGAAATATATACAGGCATCATATATATTATATATGATACATATAGATATATGACATATGCTATATATATCAAATATATATATAGATATAGTTTTTTGTTTGTTTTTGAGACAGGGTGTTGCTCTGCTGCACAGGCTGGAGTGCAATGATGCGATCACGGTTCACTGCATCTTCGACCTCCCCAGGCTCAAACGATCCTCCCACCTCAGCCTCTTGGGTAGCTGGGACTACAGGTGTGTGCCACCACACCTAGGTAATTGTATTTTTTGTAGAGATAGGGTCTCACCATGGATGTTAGTATATTTTTAAAAACAAAACTTAAAACAAAGAAATATCCAACAGGCTTATTTAAAATGCAGTATATTTTAAGTGCTTACATTTGACATTTTAATGCTTTTAACTCACAACGTGAAGCTAGTGCGATGTACTGGGTACTAATCACAAGGCAATTAAAGGATTTTTAAAATATTAATTTATAGATCATTACAGGCAGTGTGGTCTGATGGAGGAACACGAGTTTTACATGATGACAGCCGTCTTTTACTCCATCTGCTTGTTTTCCTGCCTGTAATCCCATGTGAAGAGAATCCCAGTGTCTACATCTGAGGCCCTTTGTGAACACGTGGCTGCGGCTGTCTGATCCTCCCTGTCCTCCCTGTGACAGACTCATAAGGGAAGGATGATCAAGGTCTCCTCTAGTAGTTGAACTCCCTTCTCAAGTTCATGATGCAGCTAAAGGAACCCATTGTTTTATCCACTGGGTGAACGGAAACAGAGGCCTTCAGAAGGAAAGACCCCAGGGCACGGGACAGGAGAAGGTTCCACAAAAGCCTGGTTTGAGACTGTCCTTTCCCAGGCTGTGTGATCCACCGCAGGTCACTGTCTGTCTCTAGGCTTCAGTTTCCTCCACTGTAGTTTGAAGATGCTTTAGATCAGGAAGGAACTGGCAAGCGTTATCTGGAAAGGTCCTATCATATTTTAGGCTTTATGGACCAAGAGGCAAAAACAAGGGTATTTGTAGGTACTCACATGACAGGAAAGAAAATACATTTCCACAAGATTTTTCAACTATATAATAAAAACTGACCAGGCACGTGACACACCTGTAATCCCAGCACATTAGGAGGCCGAGGTAGGTAGATCCCTCAAGGCCAGGGGTTCAAGACCAGCCTGACCAACATACCAAAACCACCATCTCTACTAAAAATACTAAAATTGGCTGAGTGTAGTGGCAGATGCCTATAGTCCCAGCTGCTCAGGAGGCTAAAGCAGGAGAATCACTGGAACCTGGGAGGCGGAGGCTGCAGTGAGCCGAGAGTGTGCCACTGCACTCCAGCCTGAGCAACAGAGTGAGACTTGGTCTAAAACAAAAACAATAACCCAAAAATGTAATAAAAACCCATTGTTCCGTCATGGGCCATACAAAAAGAGGCAGCCAGCTGGCTTTGGCTCCTGGGATGTAGCTGCCGACCCAGCTGCAGTGCAGACCAGCACCGTCCAGCGGACCCTTCTGTAATGGTGGAAATGCTTCCATCTGCACCGTGACCACTGAGCAGTTGAAATGCAGTTAGTGTGACTGAAGAACTGAAATTTTCATGTTATTTCATTTCAATTAATTTAAATTGAAATAGGCACATGTGGCTAGTGGCTAATCACAGCTTTAAACCTTCTGTCTACTTCCTCCAACCCTCATAGATTATGGTTCTACAGTTTACTGTCTTCAAGAACTTCTGTCTTATGAAATTGGCAAACATAGACAAGTTTTGAAGATTTTGTTCTCGTTGATTCCTTTGGCCTGCATTTATTTTCTTCTTTTCTAGTTTTCTACGATATTCCCAGTCTGCCTGTTTCATTGTAATGCTAAATTCCTAACTATGAAGAGAGAGATGCCCCAAGGAGCCACAACAAACTGAAACTGGTACTGCAGGGTTTTTAATTTTTTTTTATGTATTTTTTTTTCTTTTAGAGACAAGATCTCGTTCTGTTACCCAGGCTGGAGTGCAGTGGCCTGATCACGGCTCACTGCAGCCTCTACCTTCTAGGCTCAAGCAATCCTCCCACCTCAGCCTCCTGAGTAGCTGGGACTACAGGCATGCACTACCATGCCCAGCTAACTTTTTTTATTTTTTGTAGAGACAGGGTCACACTACATTGCCCAGGCTGGTCTTGAACTTCAGGCATCTAGCAGTCCTCCCATCTTGGCCTCCCAAAGGGCCAGGCATGAGCCACCATGCCCAGCAGGATATTTTAAATTTGAAGAAAACACACAACACTCAACATTATCAGATGGTGCATGAACTACCAGTTCAATCTACTTCTAACTCAGATCTATCCAACCATTTGCATAGTACCACTAGCATACAGCTTCATCACTAGCTAGTGCTGCATTCCTTTCAATGACATCGTATCTTTGCGATGTCGACTTTTCAACAGTTGCAGTGATCAAAAGCAAGAAGTGCCTGAAAACCAACATAGAACATTGAACAGTGTCCAATCTGATTCCTAAATTCCTTAAAGCATGACTTTTATCCCTTTCTTTCTTGCTCCCTCAAAAACTGTGCCTCTCTATTTTTCTAATCTACGGAGTTAAACAACTTGCTTTACAAAACTTCCAATACCAGTTAGTCCAGACAAGATCTAAGTGACGTTTCCTTGCCAAAATCTGGCTAAGGCAAGATCATGAAAAAAACCTTACGGAAGTACTTGTCAAATGTAAACGGAGCTTCCCTAACTCACCATCAGGAGTATCTTTGTTTATTTTTAGTCTCTTCAGAGGAAGTTTTTATTTCACTTTATTTAGAGCCAGGATCGCACTTTGTTACCCAGGCTGGAGTGCAGTGGCAAGATCATAGCTCACTGTAGCCTGAGGCTCAAGCAATCCTCCACACTCAGCCTCCCGAGTAGCTGAGACCACAGGTGTGCACCCAGCTAATTTTTTTGTATTTTTTGTGGAGATGGGGTCCCATTATGTGGCCCAGGCTGGCCTTGAACTCCTGGGCTCAAGCAATCCACCTGCCTCGGCCTCCCGAAGTGTGGGATTACAGGCTTGAGTCACCACACTGGGCAATTTATTTCTGCTTTTTGAAAAAATGGGGAGAAGCATGGTTTTGATATTTGATCAACAGTCTCCCCACTAGGGAATAAGAGTCCATTATATATGATCATCCCTCCCAGCCAGCCAGCAGCCCTTTCTCCCCATACCTACAGTCACAGGAAGTTTAAGGAGTGACCTGCGATCTCCATGATGTTCCTTTCAACTCCCAGGGTGCTCTGGTGTATGGCTGCTCCCTGCATAAAGAGCTGTTAACATTTTTTCCATTTTGATCATGGAGAAAAGCTGGGAAGCACAACAAGTGCCCACAGGAATAAAAAATACAGTCTGTGCCTTGCTTTTCCTCTGTGTCACCTAGAACTTTAGATCCAGGCTGGAAGCTGTGCAAGGGGCCACCCCGTCCGTTCCTCTGCCAATGATCAAACAGCTCAAGGGCTTTGTCCAGCTTCATGGGGAAATCTTTATGGTAGGGCTGCCATTGCCTCCGACCCCCATCTCAAAGAGAGTGGGCCACAAACACACTCCACCACTGGGTCAGTTTCCTAGAGGTTCTGGCTTCCAACCTATCATTTTCCTTGGCTGAGATTTAGCCCTTTTGTTTTGTTTTGTTTTGTTTTTTTAGTCTCTTCTGTATCATCCTGGGGGCGGGGGAAATCTCTCTTCTCCACTATAAACAAAAGAAGGCCATAGGATCCATTTTTCTAAAAGCAAAAACTCCAATCCTGTTAAAATGTCTTTGAATTCTGGTAATACCCAATGATGGGCTGATGTTGGTAGAGGAGGTATAAATATTTCTCCTATATAAAAACAAAGTGGTTATATTAAAACATAAAAATAAAAAAAATAAAAAGACAACTAGTAACTTTCTTATCCTGAGATGTAATGATTCTGTGGACATCTCTGAGGGATTTTTCAGGGTCTCTTGGCTATGTGACTGTGGTCGAATTTTCTAATCTTGTTGCACTTTCCCTGCCTGCATCTGGCTTAATTCAGAGAACCCATTATGGGTCCAGCAATATTCCAGGTGCTAGAGATATGAAGACAAGCAAGCCCCAGTCCTTGTCCTCAAGTAACTCAAAAAAGACGTAAGAAACAGATGAATAAAAGATAACTCTAAGTGTTGCCCAAAAATGTGGCAAAAGAGTCAGGGAACTCTAAAGAGAGAATCCTGAAGGTTAATCAGAGCTATTCAGGAGCATCAGGTACAGTGGAAGAGCTTATCTGGCAGAGGAAAGCACGAGCACAGGGCGAACACATGTGATGTGTTCCAGAATGAGCAAAGGGTAGGGTTTTTCAGCCTCTTAGCTTGTCTCTCAGTTCTAGGCTTCCCCTCCAATCCATTCTGTACTTTAAACCAGAGCAGTGTTTCTCAACGCAGTTCTCCTAAAACCCTTTGGTAGCTGCTTTCAGCATGCTTTAGAAAGCTCCACAGTCTGGCTACCTCTTCCCTCTCCAGCCTCAATTTAACTACCCATCCAGTCCTCTGTAGCCACCCCTCTGTTCCCACCACCAAGCCTAGCCAACTTCACTTGGTCCTCCAGGACTTAACTTAGGTGACCTCCAATGAGAAGTCATTCCCAACTCCCAAGACTGGGTTACGTATTTCTCCTAAGTGTCCCCTAAGTATCCTGTAGCACTCATCAGACTATACTGTGATGGCCTATTTATCTGTCTGTCGTCCCCACAGGAATGTCAGTGATATAAGAGTAGGAACTCAATGAATATTTGTGAAAAAGAGGGAAAGAAAAGAAGAGAGGGAGGGAGGGAGGGAGGGAGGGAAGGAAGGAAGGAAGGAAGGAAGGAAGGAAGGAAGGAAGGAAGGANAAGAAAGAAAGAAAGAAAGAAAGAAAGAAAGAAAGAAAGAAAGAAAGAAAGAAAGAAGAAGGAAGGAAGGAAGGAAGGAAGGAAGTCTGAAGGGAGGCAGGGAAAGGGAAGGAACTGGAGAAAGGAACAGAATCCTGGGAGAATCTTAAATGTGAGAAATAAATTGAGAAACAACTAGTAAAAGATCTGGGGAAGAGTAATGAAAAACAGAGGAGGGAAGGAGTGGTATCATTTGAGCAAAGCAGAAAATAATTTTTAGTAGGAGGCTCTTCTCGTCATAAGAGAAACACTCTAGAGAAATGAGGTACCAGTGATAAAAACTAGGTTTCTTTGACCTTTTTTTGTACCATAGACCTCTTTACTAGTCTAGTGAAGCCTATGACCCCTTCTCAAAATAACTTTATTAAATATACAAAAGACAATACACACAGTAATAGATAAAACTTCTATTACAGTTACTGAAATATTAAAAGATTACACTATAGTCATGTATGAGTTGCATTATTAATGCCTTAGGTAACAAGATCAATCAGGAGGTCCACAAAACAATGTAATTTCTCAGTAATGATGAAGGAAAAGAGCGCTTTAAGATACCTGCAATAAAACTGTAATGTAATATGGAAATATCTGTGGATGCTATTGACACTACTGTGGTTTGTTGCGCACATTCATAATTGAAGGAAATAGTAAATTTCAGTCAGAGGTTAGTGAAAACAAAGTATTTTCCCCACCCAAATTCAGAGCCCCCAGGTTAGGGGCCCCTCACCAAGTAACCGAATTGGCAATGAGGTCCTCATTGACTTTTGCCAAAGCAGTTACAGGCAAGTGACAGAGGCAAAAACCAGAGCAAAATGAAGAAAGAATGGGAGGAGGGGAAAAGGAGGCCATGATTACAGGCTCCTCTTTCCACGTGTTTTTGTGGCCAAATAAATGAAAAGGCTTGGAGTAGCTTGAAGGAGAAGAAATGTCTAGGGGATATAGAAATAGAACATGCCATCTTCTTGTGACCCAAAAAGTAACGTCAGGAACGAGGCTAAATCACTGTTGGAAGTAGTTACTGCCTCGTGCACAGAGGGCAATAGATCAGGCCAGGGAGTTATCAACGCTGTTTTTAGCAACGCAGGGAGATGACAAAGATCTGCACAGCCTTGGAATCAGAATTGCGGGAAAGAAGAGACAATGCCACAGGATTCTTTTTCTCTGAAAAATAGCTCTCATTGTTTAGAATAGGACAGGTAATGGCACCAGTCTGAGATCTCCACTCTTCATGCAATGCTGATTGTAGAAAGGACCATGAAAAGAACTCTCCTAGTCAGTGGGGAAGATGGAATCTCCCAGAAACCTGCTCCAGACACAGCCTTTTTTGTACAGATGAGAGATGGTCAAAGGGCAACACAAGTTATTTAACCTAGTATTGTTCTGGATCAAGATTAAGTACTATCACCAGCTAGTTGTTGGTATCTGGAGCAACAGAACCTGAAGAAAAAAAAAAGAAAGAAAAAGGAGTATGCATATAAGAGATATAAGAGAGGGATTTAAAAAAATGAGTAACAAGACAGACCTAACAGTTATTAAACACAGAACCAAACCAAAATAAAAACAGAAAAAGTTACGGCTTCTTAATAACCATTGTTTTCTAGCCAAGGACATTTTAAAAAGGCTCCTAACATCTGACGAGCTGTGCAGCAGGAGCCTTCTGAGGGTTTGGGGGGAAAGTGGACAGAAGGAAAGCTGTGTAGATATGCAAATACCCTATTCAAATCCAGGCTTCGTTTTCCTGCAACTGAGGGTAATTAAGTGGTTAGAGAACTGCCTGTGAACCTCCTCTTCTCCTCAGAAACAATTGTGGATTTGTTGGCTAGTTGACTTCATCCGGCCTAACCCAGACCAAGATAAATCCAATTAAACATCCACCGACACAAAAACCAGAGCTTGTGCGATACTGGGAGCGACTCAGAGAGAGTCTGGAGGTGGGGGGAGCTGGAATTCTCTTGTGCAATGCTTTATACTCTGAGACGGGAACTCATAAGAGGTCTTTGGGCGCTGACAGAAGCTGAAGGAACAATTACACCATAATTGAACATTGTTTATGATGTTCAATGTTCACTGACAATTGAGCATTGCTTATTGCTTTTCTTTTTTTTTTTTTTTTTGAGACAGAGTCTCGCGCTGTGTCACCCAGGCTGGAGTGCAATGGCGCGATCTCGGCTCACTGCAAGCTCCGCCTCTCAGGTTCACGCCATTCTCCTGCCTCAGCCTCCGAGTAGCTGGGACTACAGGCGCCCGCCACCACGCCCGGCTAGTTTTTTGTATTTTTAGTAGAGACGGGGTTTCACCATGTTAGCCAGGATGGTCTCGATCTCCTGACCTCGTGATCCACCCGCCTCGGCCTCCCAAAGTGCTGGGATTACAGGCTTGAGCCACCGCGCCCGGCCGTGCTTATTGCTTTTCTGTGCAAGGAGTTCACAGCCCTTTACAGAAGGGACCTCCACCAGCCTCACCGCACCTCTGTGCTCTCCACCAGCCAGACTGTGCTATCAGCCCACATTCCAACTCCAGAGCCAGTGAGTAAGGGGAGTTGTTCAAGGTCACCCAGCAGATGGAGAACGAGCCTTGGGTAACACTAGCACCTAACCTTGCATCTTATCGTTCATGGCACTGTTTATCTCAACCTGTGGATTCCAGGGAAATCTCGTAAAAGCGGTATTTTATGAGTATTCAAGAGTATTCAAGGTCATCCCTTGTGGGACCCACCCGGAATTCTCAGAGGATCTCACACGGGTTAAGAAAGAAAGATCGTATTTTCCCAAACCAAACAGCTTGTGTTTCTAACACCCCACCTTCTAGCTGCACAGAATAAACCAACGCTGGATTCCTGGAGACAACGTGGACTGAATGCCATGTGTAAACCAGAGAGTTCTATGCTCTTAAGGAAGATGACGCTCAACTTTCAGGTAACCCCAGATCTCAGGGATCAAGTCTCCAGTGAAGCACAGGTGCACCTTGCTCCCAGGAGCTCCTGGCTGCAGTTTGAGGCTTGCTTTGGGGATTCATGGTATCCTTGCTTGGCACTCTCCGCCTCATTTAGTAGTCAGTGTTTCCCGTGAAAACACAAACACTCCTGCTCTTAAGGGGTCAACCCAGGGAAGGGGAGACGAGGTCAGACTGCTCTCAGGCAGGGAAGTCAGGAAGACTTTTGCTCAGTCTTGGCACAGACACTTCACATCCAGAACAGAACAGAGGGCCTCGATCAGGCAGCCGTGAACTCTGACCTACCTGCCCTCAGCAAATGTGCCCGATGTGACAGAGTACCCATTTCATAAGGTCTGAGAAACAAATGTGTTCTGTTTGTGCCTCTCCTGGTAAGAGGACAGATGGAGTGGGAGGAAAGGGGCAGGAGGTGAGCACAGGTGTCTCCAGGTATACTTAGCCGGAGGTTCCACCCTCTGCAGTTTTCTCCCCTCCGTCTCTATTGTTTATTTTATCTCAGAGTCAGCCGGAAGCCAGAGTGTCTGGAGGATTTCACACGGCCGCCATCAGGCTGCCCGCAGACCCCCTCGCAGTTGCCCAGGACGCACAAGCACTGATAGTCACACGGCTTTTAAAAGGCACCTCCTGCATCTAGGGGCTTTGCTTTTGCCTGGAGCCAATGCCACTTTGATGATATAAAAACGCCCAGGAGGTCCTGTGGGTCAAGGTCTCAAATGGGATGAAAAGAAAGAACAAGAAGAGATGCTGCTGTCCAAACGAGCAGGCCATGAGGGGCACCGTGGCCATCAGCCACGGGCTGGAGCAAGCTATTTATGGCCACCCCGATCCCCACGTAGTTGCTTTAGTACCAGTCACACTGCATAAGGACCTTTCCGTCAATGAGGGACCACATAAACGAAAGTAGTCGCGTAGGATTCTAATACCATATTTTCACCTTTTCTAGGTTTAGATAAACAAGTACTTGCCACTGTGTTCCAGATGCCGACAGTATTCAGTATAGTAACCTGCTGTACAGGTTTGTAGCCTAGAGCGATAGGTACCGTCTAGCCTAGGTATAGTAGGCTATGCCATCTAGGTTTATGTAAGTTCACTCTGTGATGTTCTCACAATGTGGGAGGAAAGGGGCAGGAGGTGAGCACAGGTGTCTACAGGTGTACTTACCTGGCAATTCCACCTTCTATTGTCTGTAGCCTAGAAGCAATAGTCTATACCATCTAGCCTAAGTATAGTAGGTTATACCATCTAGCCTCAGTGTAGTGGGCTATACCATCTAGGTCTGTGTGAGTAGACTCTATGATGTTTGCAGAATGACAAGATCACCAAACAACACAATTCTCTGAATGCATCCCTGTTGTTAAGCAATGCCCAACTGTACTTAACATGTGTCATATAATCAAAGTGGCCAAAGAGAACCAACCCTATTTTCACCATCTGCTGTTGTAAAATAAAAGGATCACCTGGAAACGTGTACAATATGATGACTAAATATGCATTCTGGGACTCTTTCTACAAAGAAATGGTGTGGGAACCTCCCACTCGGCCCTTGCCCTCCCAGAGGCGCACTGCCCAGGGATTCCTTTGTCTCCTTGGGACCTTGCCAAGTCTGATGTGCCAGTCAACAATCTAGGCCACGTCCACGCTTATCTCTCCACTCCCACTGAGGTGGAAGGGCCCTGGTGAAGAAACAGTCAGGCACACAGCTCTGCTCCCAATCCAAGACGCGTGTTCAGCAGAAAGCTGTCTGCTGCACTCTGGTCGCTTGACCCCTGCCCACCCCCAGCACGTTGCCCTGGCAGCTCCAGTGCTCCCTCCAACCCTGACCCTTGCCTCCAGCTCCAGCCTGAGCTTCTCCCTCTGCTGACCATGCCAATCTTGTCATGGTTCCTCCCCAGAAGCACAGAAGACTTTCTCATCTCTCAGGACAGCCAGCCCTCCTCTTAGGTGTTAGATCCCAAGGGACTTCCCTTCCATGACCATTCCTTCTCTGCATCTGTATCCCAGCCCTTGCTAGAGCCATGGCCCTTCTGCTCTCTTCATCTCAGGCATGGGCATGAGGGGAGTGCCCTCTGAGCTGCTTCCCTCCTTCCTTCTCAGCCAACCTTTGGCTCAAGTCATCTCTACCACATTCCTGCCTTCCTTACCCTCAGGCAATTCGGCCCACACCTCCTCGTGTTCCTGGAGCTGCAAGCTCTCAATTGTCAGCAGTAATCTTTGGCCCCATCCAATAATAATCTTTTCTCACTTCTCATTTCACAATTTGGTAACACCCATCAGCACCTCCACCCCTCAAATGTCACCATTTTTATTTCTATGGCATTGCCCTCATGGGTTTATTCCTACCTGGGTATTTCCTTTCTGCCTCCTTTACTGCTCCTCTTCTAAAGGCAGGAGCAGAATGATCCATCTCCAAGGCTCATATTAATCCTCAGCTTTGTATTTTTCTCATCATTCTCCTGCTGTGAGATATCCCATTGGTCCTCACTGCTGATAGAACGAAGTTCATTATCCCGGCCTTTAAGGCCATTATCATTGCACATGACCCTGCTAGCCAGCTCTACCTCCCACTTTTGCCTTCTACTCCAGCCAGGCTGCTTGTCTCCAGCCTGGACCACAGATGTGAATGTTTTTGTCAACTCCAAGGCTCTACCTGGGCCACGTCCCTTCTACTTCCCTCCTCTCTACTCAAATCCTACTCCCGTTCCAAAGTCTAGCTAAACTCTCATCTTTTCCCCCACTTGAATTATTAATGCACAGAAAACCAAGAAGGTGTCTTATACTCTTGCATATCCCATCAGTTTATGATATACATATGGAAGCGAAACATATAAAAACTCATTTAGCGAAACATACACAAACTCATTTAGTACGTATCTACTTAATCTATGCATCCTTTTATCTTGACCATCACAGCAACAAGTACAATGTGATACAGTTCTGTTCAATTATTGCTTACTTCACAAACATTGGTAATCATAATGTCTGCTGTCATACATTATGGTTTTTATCTCATTGGTTTAGGTGTACAAATATCATACTCAATAGACCCATTTGTTTCCTGCTACTTGTTGGCAGGGATTGGGGTAAACTCATAGCTTGTAGCAATGTGTCACACTTGGCCTGAAGCCAATGACTTATGCTGTGGTTTATCTGAGATGACATTAGGCAGACTTTGCCTTTTTTTTTTTTTTGAGATGGAGTTTTGCTCTTATCGCCCAGGCTGGTGTACAATGGCGTGATCTTGGCTCACCGCAACTTCTGCCTCCTGGGTTCAAGCAATTCTCCAGCCTCAGCCTCCTGAGTAGCTGGGATTACAGGTGCCCGCCACCATGCCCAGCTAATTTTTGTATTTTTAGTAGAGATGGGTTTTCGCCATGTTGGCCAGGCTAGTCTCGAACTCCTGACCTCAGGTGATCTGCCCACCTCGGCCTTCCAGAGGACTGAGATTACAGGCATGAGCCACCAAGCCTGGCGTTATTTAGAGCTTTCCATTTTGCATAGCTAAACCTACTCTTACCTGTCACACCTATCCGAGAGTCAAAACTTATCATTCAATTCATAACTTCTAGAAACTTCAAACCAAAATCCTGCCAATATCTGGGTATGCTGCTTTGCTCCAAAAGACCATGTATATGCCAGTTCCTGTCTTTGTAAATGAAATGGATCCACGGCTCTTTTTAAAAGAACAGGTTAAAATTGTACTTTCGTCATTTCCCATCTCTATTCTTTTGTGAGTTTTTCCATCCAGATGAACAGGAGGCTGAGCAGTGCTGTGGAACATGCAGGCAACGTGGAGTAAGAGAAGCCCAAGTTGACACTCATCTCTGCCCTTTGTCAGCCATGTGACCCTGAGTAAATGACATCTTGTGTTCGAAATGTGGGGTGAGTAATTTCCATTTTAATCATCAAAACCCTACTGGGGGCTGAGCACAGTGACTCACGCCTCTAATCCCAACACTTTGGGAGGCTGACATGGGTGGATCACTTGAGGTCAGGAGTTTGAAAGCAGCCTGACCAACATAGTGAAACCCCATCTCTACTAAAAATACAAAAATTAGCCAGGCATGGTGGTGTGTACCTGTAACCCCAGCTACTCAAGAGGCTGAGGCAGGAGACTCACTTGAACCCAGGAGGCGGAGTTTGCAGTGAGCTGAGATCACGCCACTGTACCACTGTACCCCAGCCTGGGTGACAGAGTGAGACTCCATCTAAAAAACAAAACAAAACAAAACAAACAAACAAAAAAAACCCAATTGGGGTTACTGTGAGAATTAAGTGAAAGGAATATGTTTTTAAAAGCCTGGCCAGTGTCTGATATGTGGTGGGGGTTCAATAAATGCTTAGGAAATCTAAAATAAAAAGAATATTGAAGCAGAGCATGGTAGCTCATACCTGTAATCCCAGCACTTTGGGAGGCTGAGGTGGAAGAATCACTTGAGCCTGGAAGTTGAAGGCTGCAGTGATCCATGATCTCAGCATTGCACACCAGCCTGAGCAATAGAGTGAGACACTGTCTCAAAATTAAAAAAACAAACAAACCGCAGAACATACATCTCCCAAGTGACTAATTTCTAATCAAATAATTAACAATTTCCTTTTTTAAGCAGAGAGAACTGTGCCCCTCACACATGTCAAGGTCTTTTGTAACTGAGGCTGTTAGCCTTGCAACCTGAGGGCCATGAGGTCCAGCTCTCTCATAGGTAATGAAGACTCATGGAGAGCTCAAGACAAGAGCCGTCATTTGGTACAAGTTCAAGAGCATGGAAGATCGTCTGCAAAGATGACTACCAATCATCCTGTCAACGTCGTGCACATTTGAGTGAGCATGCCATGCGAGAGACGGACTTGTTCCCCTCCGCTTGCATCTTGCTTTGACCAGTAGAACACAGTAGAGTCTCATCGTGTGACTTATAGGTCTAGGTAAGAGGCCTTGCTGTTTCTCTTTTCTCTCCTAGAAACCAGCCACCAGGTAAAAAGCTTAGGCTAGATTACTTACCGAATGATGACGGAATGCCTGGAGACAGGTCACACGGAGGAGAACCAAGGTCTCCCACTGACAGCCAGCACTTGACCCCAGACCTTGACAGACCCTCCCACAGCCAACTCTCAGATCGACAAACCACAAGTGGCTCCAGCTCACAGCAGGAGAAGCAGAGCCTCCTACCTGACCACAGAAGTATGAGAAGTAACAAAGCATTGTTGTTTTAAGTCTCTAAGCTTGGGGATGGCTTGTTACACAGCAATAAATAGCTGATACAAAAGAGGGTGTTACCCCCCATGGTTCTCAGACACAGGACACAACATCTACCGTGTCAATGCCTGCCTCCAAGAGGCACCCAAGCCTCGACCACAGTCAGGGAAGACACCTACCTGTATTTCCAGCACCTCTGCTTGAAGATACTTACTTAGCCCTCAGTACCCATCCTGTTTGAGCTAACTGCTTTAGGCTCTCCTTTGAGCTTGTTTTTGTTATTAGTTTCTATCTTGTATATTAACTTCAAAAGAGCAAAGAAGAAATAACTTGCAGGGAAGAGCCATGAAGATAACCCAAGCCCCAGCAGAGGAGCCTGGATGGGTTTCCTTGCCATTAATTGGCTCTGCCAATTCACTATAGTTAAATTCCCATTTTCCACTCCTAAGTGAATTTCTTATTACTAAACTCTGTAGTAAAAATAATAATAGCTCACATTTATTGCATTCTTAACATGTGTAAGGCACTGTGCAAAGCATTTCAGAAGTGTGCTATCATTTAATTTTTTAAACAACTAAATGAGGCAGATCCGATTCATTCATTTATCAAATATTAATCAGCCAGGCACTGTTCCAGGTACTGAGGATACATAAATAAACAACATTGACAGAGACCCTGCTCTGGTGGCGCTGGCATTCCATGTTGGAGACAGGCAGAAGATGCATATTGTGTAGGAAGGTGAGAAATTCAAACAGCAGAAGACATACAGGACAATAAGAGTCTTCCAAATCAGGTGACATCTGAGCAGGGAGTGAGGGTGTCAGCCTTGGGGTGGATATGTGGGAAGAACACTCCAGGCAAGTACCATTCCCTGAGCCAGGAAGCCTCTCACTGTGTTCTAGGAGCAGCAAAGAGGTCCAAATGGCTGGATCAAGAATGTTCAGTGGTGAGGCCAGAGTGATACCAAGGAGCCAGATTAAGGAGGGCGTCCTATGCCACGGTAAGGACTCTGGCTTTATTCAGAATGAACTGGGAAGGCGTGGGAGACTTTCCATCTCACCAGAGTGATTTTTTTTTTTTTTTTTTTTTTTTGGCGGGGTCCTTTCTTTTTGCCCCGGGTGGGGGGGGGGGGGGGGGCGCTGGGCTGGCAGCTAGCCCCCCCCCCCGGGT